>NW_027601754.1:0-77443 GCF_053455715.1 Rhinoraja longicauda
GTGGTTTTAGAAGCACTGACATGCTGGTGAAGAATGTTGTAAGATAGTGGATCATCATTTTAGTGGGTGAATGTTATGGATTCACCATGCAACTGTCAATTATACTGTCCATTGAAATGTACAACAAATCAATGGGATTAAAACATGCATACTGTGTTGTTAGTGTTATGCTCTCTCAATGTATGATGCTTGATCACATACACTTTCAGTGACAATGAGACTATCATTGAAAATGGTATCTATATTGGATGTGGGATCCGAGGTTACCCTAAGCACCAGAGAGTACTGTTGGAGTGACCTGTAATGTGTCCCCTCTATATTCCATTACTCAAAACACGCATTTTAATTGTAAACTGAAGTACAAAATGATTAAATTCACCAGAAAGAGAGGCTTGTATTATGGATCACCATTGCAAATTTTATTTTACTAAAGGTTGTGAAATGCACTCAAAATTAACATTTACTGATCTTTAGGACTTTCAGCCCAAATAACTAAAATCAAATTATCTCTATGAAACCTGACAGCATTTTGCTTGACAATACATTCAGAGAAAGGAATGCAGAATATTATTCATCTATTTACCTTCTTTCTTTGGCTTCCTGTTCACAGCCATATATTCAGCTTTATGACTGGTCTCGGGTACAAGTGTCTTGTTACCACCTGGAAAATAAATATTTTTCTGATTAAGTATTTTAAAGGGCATTTATTCTAAAAAGGCTTCATCAGCTAATTTTACAAAAAAGTGTCCTTTTCCTACTGAGATCTAAGATAATCAGGAATATCAGGTCATTGTAAGAAAACATTATTGTCTAAATGCAATGCAATTAGTAGATTTAGTTGTGATTACAAGTTGTTATTGGCAAATTTACAATCAATGAATAAGCTATTTGGTTGTAAATCCACCAGTCTGGCACTAGTTGTGATTTTTTAAAGGATATCTGCTGGAGATTCAGTGTTGGGATTACAATACCTAAGATAAACTGTAAGTAGGTAAGTGCAATGGAATACATATGAAGCAATTAGTTACACCATTAATGAAAAACAAAAGTGTGCTATGAACATGTGCAATGCTGTTATTTCTTAACATTTATAGAGGTTGAAGATAAACATTTTGAATTATGTAATTTATATAAAACCTTATAATGGATGCACATAATTTCCTGAGTTTATAATGAATACATCTTTTAAGTTTCTATACAAGTTAATGAATAAACCTCAAGAAGTTTTGCAATGGGTAATTTCGACTTGACTCAACAGTGCAAGGCTTTTTCCTGGCTATAGTTTATTAAGAGCTGCAGTAGAAACTTTATTATCTGACACTTTACCAAATGCCAGGCACCAGTCACTGGAACCTTTGCAGGAATGCCCAGGCTGATGTACGAGCAACATCAAAAGATAATCTGAACCACCTTGTGACAGCAATGAGGAAATGGCTAGCCCAACTCCTGGTTAACTGTATAGGAAGGAACTGCGGATGCTGGTTTACTCCGAAGATAGAAACAAAATGCTGGAGTAATTCAGCGGGACAGGCAACATCTCTGGATAGAAGGAATGGGTGACGTTTTGGGTTGAGACCCTTCTTCAGATCTCGACTTGAAACATTACCCATTCCTTCTATCCAGAGTTGCTCCCTGTCCCGCTGAGTAACCCCAGCATTTTGTGTCTATCCTGGATAACTGGACTGTTTGATTGATTGGCAACTGACAAGTCTGCCACTTTCAAATAACCAAACACTCAAATTAAGGATTGATCCATGTTTACTTATCATGAGCCTTTATGATCAGTGGGCAGTGACATGCAGGAGGGGCCAGTGGGTAGATAATAATAATAATAATAATACATTTTATTTATATAGCGCTTTTCATATACTCAAAGACGCTTTACAGAGATTTTGAGAACATAGGGGAAATGAATAAATAGATAAATAAGTAAATAAATAAATGAACAGAGAAAGGAGACAGAAGGTGAGGTGACCTTCAGTGGTTGAAGGCAGTACTGAACAGGTGAGACTTCAGCGATGTTTTGAATGTGGTGAGTGTGGGGGAGTCTCTAACGGTTTGGGGTAGTGAGTTCCATAGGGTGGGAGCAGCGATGGAGAAAGCCCTGTCCCCCCAGGATCTGAGTTTAGTCCGGATGTGGGGGGATAGGAGATTGGCAGCGGCAGAGCGGAGGGTGCAGGTGGGAGTGTGCCTGTGGAGGAGGTCGGTCAGGTAGGATGGGGCCAGGTTATGGAGGGCTTTGTAGGTTATGAGGAGGATTTTGTACTGGATTCTCTGGGGGATGGGGAGCCAGTGGAGTTTATAAAGGATGGGGGTGATATGGTCACGGATCGAGGTGTGTGTAAGTAGACGGGCAGCGGAGTTTTGAATGTATTGAAGTTTATTGATGATTTTTGAGGGTGCGCCATAGAGGAGACTGTTGCAGTAGTACAGACGGGAGGTGATGAAGGCGTGGATGAGGGTTTCTGTAGCTGTGGAGGAGAGGGATGGACGGAGACGGGCAATGTTTTTGAGGTGGAAGAAGGCTGTCTTTGTGATGTGTTTGATGTGTTTGTCGAAGGAGAGGGTTTGATCAAGGATGATTCCAAGATTCCGGATGTGAGGTGAGGTGGATACTGGGAGACCATCAATGTTGAGGATGAAGTTTTGGGTGGATTTGGTGAGCATTTTTGGACCAATGATGATGATTTCAGATTTGTTGCAATTGAGTTTGAGGAAGTTTGATTGAAGCCAAGATTTTATTTCAGTAATGCAGTTTGTCAGTGTAGAGTGTGTGGTGGAGGAGATTGACGTGGTGGAGATGAGGAGCTGGATATCATCGGCGAAGCAGTGGAAGTTGAGACCATGACGGCGGATTAATTGACCAAGTGGGAACAGGTAGAGGATGAAGAGGAGGGGGCCAAGGACTGAGCCTTGGGGGACACCTTGGGGGAGGGGAGCGGTGGGGGATTTACAGTTGTTAATGGAGATGAACTGGTGTCTGTCAGAGAGGTAAGATTTGAACCAGGATAGGGCTGTGCCAGTGATGTTAAGGGAGGTTTCAAGTCGGGTGAGGAGAATGGAGTGATTTATGGTGTCAAAGGCGGCGCTGAGGTCAAGTAGGATGAGGATGTTGAGGTTGCCAGCGTCGTAGGAGAGGAGAATGTCGTTTGTGATTTTGAGGAGCGCAGTTTCAGTACAGTGGTTTGAGCGGAATCCGGATTATTGGTTATTGGTAGAGAGGTGGTATTTGAGTTGGGAAGCTACAGCACGTTCCAAAACTTTGGACAGAAAGGGTAGGTTGGAGATTGGTCTGAAGTTGTTTGGGGTGTCAGGGTTTTGACCAGGTTTTTTCAGAATGGGGGTGACAGCAGCGATTTTGAGGGATGGCGGGACGATGCCAGTGGACAGGGAGGAGTTTATTGTTGCAATGATAAGTGGAGAGAGAGCAGGAAGGCAGGCCTTGACAAAGCTGGAGGGGATGGGGTCCAGAGAGCAGGTGGCAGTTTTTATTCCTGTGAAGAGGTCAGAGAGGTCGGTGGTGGAGATTGGGGAGAACTGAGGCAGGGGCTGACAGGATAAGGGGGGGCAGGTGGTTTGAGGGGGAGCAGGTGCGTTGGTGGTTAAGGTGCTGTAGATGTTGTCTATTTTGCTTTGGAAGAATGAAAGGAAAGTGGTGCATTTGTCAACTGTGAATGATTGGGAGATGGTGTCCAGGGGGCTGAGGAGTTTGTTTATTGTAGAGAAGAGTGTTTTTGGGTTTCCGGAGCCAGAGTGAATTATTTGAGAGTAGTAGGTGGACTGGGCATGGGAGAGGGCATCTTTATAGTGCTGTATGTGGTCTTTGTAGGCTTGGGAGTGAATTGTGAGACCTGTTTTGTTGCGGAGTCTTTCAAGTTGGCGGGCATGAGTTTTCATCACGCGGAGTTCAGGGGTAAACCAGGGAGCAGAGTGGGTGAAGGAAACTGTTTTGGTTTTTATAGGTGCAAGCTGGTCGAGGCAGGAGGAGAGAGTGCGGTTGTAGTAGTCAGTGAGGTCAGAGGGGCTGTGGAGGTCAACGAAGGGAGAGGCGGACATTATTTCAGAGAGGGAGGATGAGAGCGAGGTAGGTGAAACAGAGTTCAGCTTGCGGAAGTTTATTTTGCGTTTTTGCTTTGGAGCTGGGGTGGGAATGTTGACGGACATGGTGATGGCTAAGTGATCAGAGAGGGTGGGGTCGGAGCCAGAGAGGTGATGTAGATTTAGTCCAGTGGAGCAGACAAGGTCCAGAATGTGCCCACGGTTATGGGTGGGAAAATTTACGTGTTGAGTGAGGTTAAAGCAGTTGAGTATTTCAGTGAAGTCAGCGGTTATTGTGGAGTCAGTGGAGTCCATGTGGATGTTGAAATCACCGAGGAGGAGGATTGAGGGGGAGAGAGAACAGAACTGGGTCAGAAAGTCAGAGAAGTCAGAAAGGAATGATGGGTGTGGTTTGGGAGGGCGGTAGGCAACTGCCATGACTAATTTTGTGTGGCCAGAGAGTTTGAAAGCCAGGTGTTCAAATGACGGAGCAGATGAGATGGAGATGAGGTTGATCTTGAAGTCCTGTCGGTGAATTACGGCAATCCCACCACCTCGGCCTTCCGAGCATGGTTTATTGATGTAGGAGTATCCGTTGGGTGTAGTGAGGTTGAGTGAGAGGTAATCCAGAGGTTGTTGCCAGGTTTCTGTCAGACAGAGGAAGTCCAGTTTATTTTCCAGGATGAAGTCATTCAGAATGAGGCTTTTATTGTTGAGGGACCGGATGTTGAGCAGAGTGAGCTTCATGTTGCTTTGTATGGTGTGGATGGACACGGGTGATTTAGCCAGGGCTTGTAGACAGGGGGCACGCTCGTGTGCGTTGTTGTGATGATGTAATGGACGAGTGGAAGTCCGATCAGCTGACCAGAGTGCAGGGATGGAGTGACCGGTCTGGGAGTAGACAAACTTGTGACCGGAGCCTCTGTGGATGTATTTGGGTCGTCGTAGAAGTCCGTGGTTGATGATGGCAGAGATGCATGTCGGAGTGGAGTGGTTGTTGAGCTGGAGCAGCCTCGCAGCCAAGTACTTCAGTGCCATGCCAGGCAGGAGCGAAGGAGCATAGAGCCCAGAGAGATCAAAAGGTCACAGCAGGCACAACAGGCTGATCCAGAGCAAGGCCTATGAGGATCGAGGAAGCTGAGCAGCCTGAGGGTTAATACTGAGCTGAGGACGTGCAGGCAGAGGAGGTAGCCAGGCAAGCATGACCCTTGGCTTATGATATGGGCGGTACATTCCCTCTTGTTGTTGAATAGGTATCTGAAATTGTGCTTTTTGAATATTGTGTTTTTGGACCATCCTGCATTTTAAACATTGGAAATATTTTCTGACACATGTCTGTGATGAAGAATAATCATTAAAAATGGAAAGTCAGCAGGTCAGGCAGCATCTCAGTGGAGAAGGAATGGGTGACGTTTCGGGTCGAGACCCTTCTTCAGACCCGAAACGTCATCCATTCCTTCTCTCCTGAGATGCTGCCTGACCTGTTGAGTTACTCTAGCATTTCGTGAAATAAATACCTTCGATTTGTACCAGCATCTGCAGTTATTTTCTTACATTAAAAATGGAAAAAGCATTTAAAGATCAACAAGTGCCTTTTGCTGTTTACAGCTGAGTTGTAACAGGATAAATGCACAGCAGTTAATCAAAAGGGGAGATGGAATCGCAAGAGATAATGGAAAACAATGCTTGCAAAATCCATTTAATACTTCTTATTACAATATTACCTCGAGTTTGATGGATTTCAGTGGTATTTGAATAAAGGTGAAATTCATCTTCTGATTGTGGAGGTTTCTATCTTTGATTTCCCAAACCTGCCCAGACAGAATGTTCTTAGCTTTCTTTTTAATATCGTTCATTCAACAACACAAACTCTGATTACCAACTAGCTGAAATCCTTTCCAATATAATAACAATTATAACTATGGACAGTTTAAGGCCCCCCTCGGTCATGGCTGACCATGGGTGATGCATCCTGGTTGTTGGCTGCTTGCTCCAAACCTCGGCTAGAGCAGCGTTGATGTGTGGTCGGATGCAAGCCTGGGCAATGTCATATGAAGGACAGGCTGTTGCCCATGCAGCACGTCCCCCCCCTCCACATCGCTGATTGATCCAAAGAAACAGCAGAGCCGTTATAGTTTGGCACCAGCGCCGTCGCAGGTGCTGCCAGAACGAGTTTGTAGACAACGACGAACTGCCTTAGGGACTCCGTCTCTGGATTTTTCTTGAAGTTTACTACTGGAGCCTTTTCCATGACTGGATATGGCCACAAGGCAGTGGAGGTTGTAGATCAGAGTTTTCCTTGCCAGGCTGACGAGCCTCATCTGCCCAAGATCTGCCTGTGTACACTACTATTCATGTTTTTGCAGTGATAAGATTTTTAAAAATTTGATATGTTTGTCATTCAACTGTCTTCAAGTAAATAATATTTTCTTAAATTCAACCTCACATTATGACTATGAGCAAATAACCTAGTTTGGTTAAGGGATTATGCCATGGTCATGGCTAATTGGACATGAAAAAGATTCTCTGAATCATGGTCTCAGTCCAGAAAGCTCAAATTCCAATCCCACATAGCAAATTTGGGTTTAGCTTTGAAAATATCCAGGCACCCTGCATTTTACGCACGTTTGATTTATGCATTTTTAAATAATGCAGTTGTTTAATAAATACCAACTTAATTTGCATACTGTATTTTTGAAATAGCACACTCAAATTTATGTCTGTTTAAATGTTTGTTTTATGGTTAATTTATGCAATCACCTACACACAAAGCAACATAAGGAAATTTGCAGATGCTACCCTATAGGTTGAAAATATAAGCACGTCATTGAAAATAACACCTCCATTGCCGTGTTGTGAGATTGCTGCAGCATTGGAGGTGTCACCTCATCAGGCATCATCACTGTGATCAGTTGGTGAAGCAACACCCTTCTGCCTCCTGAATTGGTTACAAGAGTTTCTATGGAACCAATTACAGAAGAGCAGTGGAGATACTCCTTGTGCCCTGATAAATATTTATCCCTCAGATCACAAGGGCTAGTTGTGAGCAGATTTGTGACCATAATTCTTGCATCACATCATCAACTGGGTATCAACAAGCACCTCAGGCACATTCAGTTGGTATTTGTTTACTCAACGAGATGGCTGCACAGTTATCCCATGGTCAGACCACAGCAGAAAAGTGGAGATTGATAGGTGCTTGATTAGTTGGGACATCAAAGGTTATGGGAAAAAGGCAGGAGAATGGGGTTGAGAGGGAAAAATAGATCAGCCATGATCGAATGGCAAAGCGGACTCGATGGGCCAAATCGTCTAATTCTGCACTTATGTCTTATGGAAATCTTTCAACAGTTTCCTCATGACAAAAGAAGTAGCCAGTACAATACCCATTGCATGTAACAATGTACTATCTAATCGATGAAAATAAAATTACTATTGTTAGTTTTTCGAATCACATGCTGCGTTAGGTTTCTCTTCAAGTAATTTACCTGTAAGCTTATACTTCCTTAGACACAGCACCACTGCCAGGACAATGATGAGGAAAAGAGCCAGTGTCCCGGTAATTACAACAGGGTAGTGTTTAAAAGTATATTTCTCTGTCAAAACAATAAGCACAGGTTTCTCATTTGTAGGTTAAATTGGCATCATTCAAAAATTCTTCCAATGACTCTCCAACAACACTGACTAGTTTACAATTAATCTGCAGGGACCAGGGGTCCTGGATTTAATCCTTGATCCAGTTTAACAGACCTCACTCTGGAAGATCAGAGAGTCACAACTTCCCTCTGTGCTCATCCATTAGCATCAAGACATAAGTCACACAAAGTTCCAATTCTTCGTGTCATGTAAGTGCTTCTCCTCAGGCAGAAGATGTGTGTGGATGACTGGTTGGTGAAGGGTCCAATTTGGCTGTGATGCTTTCCCACTGGACAATGGGAAAATGCCTGTCATAGTCCGGGTTTACACTGAAATAATGGCTGAATTAGAACCGCTGACAACAGGGTGGCTAATAATAGCCTGGAATTTCAATCCTCTGTAGGCAGGAGCATGATAACTGCAAATGCTGAAAACAGTCATCAGATCAAGCAGCACCCATTGCAAAGAAAAATTGAGTTAAAGTTTCAGATCAAAGAACCTATTAGAAGTTTTAAGGAAGCGTAGGCACAAGCACTTGCAGATGCTGTTTTACAAAAAAGACACAAAGTGCTGAAGTAATTCAATGGGTCAGGCAGCATCTCTGGAGAACATGGAAAGGCAACGTTTTGAGTCAGGACACTTCTAAGGAAATGTCATTGACCTGAAACTTTAACTCTTTTTCCCTTTCCACAGATGCTGCCTGACATGCTATGTGGTTTCACCATCTCCTGCTCTTATTTCAGATTTCTAAAATGTGCGGGTTAGGCAGCATCTCGGGAGAAAAAGGATGGGTGATGTTTTGGGTCAGGACCCTTCTTCAGAAGAAAATCTGAAGAAGTGGGAATGAACGAGAGAACCCAGAGGATACTGTCATGATCACAGGGAGAATGTGCAAATTCCACACAGACAGCATCTGAGGTCAGCATCTAATTCAAGTCTCTGGTGCTGTGAGGTAGCAACTCTACCAGCTGCGCCACTCTGCTGCCCAAATGCAAATGGATAATTAATCATTTTCTTTTGATATTAAAATGGGAAAACATGTGAATTCATGTGCAACATACATCACAACATGCAGTCCAGTATCTAAGCAATGCTGTCATTATTTCATCATTGTCAGAGATGGCATTGATTTACAACAATGACCAAGGCAAGATTTAATGTTTTGACATATTTTTGGTGGCTGTATGGCTGAAATAAAAGAATTGCCGTTGAACATGAAATTATACAGGACATTAGAATTTAAATAATCTGAGGTGGTCACAAAGCTGAGACACTTACTCTTCACCTGCATATGATACGGAATTAAAATCTTGGGTGTATTTTGATGAAACACAACACATTTCCACTTCCTTCTGGCTCCATCGGCTTTTGGAATAATCAACTGTAAAGATTTCCCTTCATGTATTTGTTCCGTATATGTTTCCTCTTCCGCAGTTTTGTCATCATCATTGATCCAAACCAGCGTCATTGATTTGGTGACGTGAGACACAGAGCAGGTCAGGGTAACTGTGTCTCCCTCAGTCACTGCATCAGAAGGTTCAGCTGTGACTGTTGAAGCAAGAAAATAATTGTGATTTTAAACAACGGCCATAGTTTCTAGCCAAGTGTACTGTTACATTTTTCTCAAAATACCTGATGTGCGCATGGCCAAGTCAAAAACACTGCTGACATTATGTAAAATTATGTTGCACAATTGAGTTTGCGCAATCTTTTACATTTTTCAAAAGCATTGCTCAATCAACTGCTGCTGCCCACAACACTCATTGCTCACGGTGCTGGCCACAACACTCTTTCCCCCTCCAGGGCCAAATTAATCTTAACTGGGAAATTCCACTCACTCATGTGTAGCATAATGACATGATATGATTTGCCTGGATAGCACACAAGCAAACGTTTTTCACTGTATCTTGGTACACGTGACAATAATACACCAATATCAATACTGCTCTCAGATGAATGAAGAGTTGGGGAGATACCATGGACATTTCAGTCTCCCACTATAATAACATATAACATATATAACATATAACAACTACAGCATGGAAACAGGCCTGTCCGGCCCTACCAGTCCACGCCGACCATTCTCCCTGACCTAGTCTCATCTACCTGCACTCAGACCATAACCCTCTAATCCCCTCCTATCCATATACCTATCCAATTTACTCTTAAATAATAAAATCGAGCCAGCCTCCACCACTTCCACCGGAAGCCCATTCCATACAGCCACAACCCTCTGAGTAAAGAAGTTCCCCCTCATGTTACCCCTAAACCTTTGTCCCTCAATTCTGATGCTATGTCCCCTTGTTGGAATCTTCCCCACTCTCAAAGGGAAAAGCCTACCCACGTCAACTCTGTCCGTCCCTCTCAAAATTTTAAAAACCTCTATCAAGTCCCCCCTCAACCTTCTACGCTCCAAAGAATAAAGACCCAACCTGTTCAACCTCTCTCTGTAGCCTAAGTGCTGAAACCCAGGCAACATTCTAGTAAATCTCCTCTGTAACCTCTCCATTTTGTCGACATCCTTCCTATAATTTGGCGACCAGAACTGCACACCATACTCCAGACTCGGCCTCACCAATGCCCTGTACAACTTCAACATTACATCCCAACTTCTATACTCGATGCTCTGATTTATAAAGGCAAGCATACCAAACGCCTTCTTCACCACCCTATCCACATGAGATTCCACCTTCAGGGAACAATGCACAGTTATTCCCAGATCCCTCTGTTCCACTGCATTCCTCAATTCCCTACCATTTACCCTGTACGTCCTATTTTGATTTGTCCTACCAAAATGCAGCACCTCACACTTATCAGCATTAAACTCCATCTGCCATCTTTCAGCCCACCCTTCCAAAAGGCCCAAGTCTCTCTGTAGACTTTGAAAATCTACCTCACTATCAACTACTCCACCTATCTTAGTATCATCTGCATATTTACTAATCCAATTTGCCACACCATCATCCAGATCATTAATGTAAATGACAAACAACAGTGGACCCAACACAGATCCTTGGGGCACTCCACTAGACACTGGCCTCCAACCTGACATACAATTGTCAACCGTTACCCTCTGGTATCTCCCATTCAGCCATTGTTGAATCCATCTTGCAACCTCACTATTAATACCCAACGATTTAACCTTCTTAATCAACCTTCCATGTGGAACCTTGTCAAATGCCTTACTGAAGTCCATATAGACAACATCCACAGCCTTGCCCTTATCAATTTCCCTGGTAACCTCTTCAAAAAATTCAAGAAGATTAGTCAAACATGACCTTCCAGGCACAAATCCATGTTGACTGTTTCTAATCAGGCCTTGATTATCCAAATAATTATATATATTGTCCCTAAGTATCTTTTCCATTAATTTTCCCACCACAGACGTCAAACTAATAGGTCTATAATTGCTAGGTTTACTTTTAGAACCTTTTTTAAACAAAGGCACAACATGCGCAATGCGCCAATCTTCCGGCACCATCCCTGTTTCTAATGACGTTTGAAATATTTCCGTCATAGCCCCTGCTATTTCTGCACTAACTTCCCTCAATGTCCTAGGGAATATCCTATCAGGACCTGGAGACTTATCCACTTTTATATTCTTCAAAAGTGTCCGTACCTCCTCTTCTTTAATCCTCCTAATTTCCATCACTACTCTACTTGTTTCGCTTACCTCACATAATTCAATATCCTTCTCCTCGGTAAATACCGAAGAAAAGAAATTGTTTAATATCTCCCCCATTTCTTCCGGCTCAGCACATAGCTGTCCACTCTGACTCTCTAAATCAAACCTTTGATGAGAAAAGTGGAGAGAGGGCTGGCTGGGTGTCCCAACACATGACCTCTGCGTGATGTCACCGAGGACCAGTGAAGATGGGGCAGAGGAGGGGAAGGTTTATTTGCAAACAGCCAACCGCTTTGTCCATCATATACGGTAACAGGAGACAGAAGGTGAAGGTAGAGGATTATTTTGCACCTGGATGCCTGTGACTAATGAGGTCCAACAAGGACTAGTCTTGGGACCTTGCTGTATATAATCTACATGAACAACCTGGAAATAGATATGGGGGGCAAGATCAATAAGTTCAAAAATGAAGCTGGTACTTATGGATTCAATAAAACTTTGGGCGTGTTATAAGAGGATTTGAATGAAATTAATTACCAATGTCACCTCGAAACTAATGCTTAAAGATTGCTTTGGTTAAAGCCATGTTGACATGTGTTAATAAACCAATGTTGGTGAAAATGAAATTGTGAATATAAATCAGGGATTGACAGCATGGATCACGAGCTGCACAATTTGTGTTCCTGGTTCCTCTCGTGAATCAGCACAAGATCTCGGATATGGGTTTCCTTGATTTTCATTGGTGTTGGTGGTTATTGAGGGCACAACTCGGTCCTGCTGGGGCAAGTTTCCAACCTGCCTTTGGCTTAGCGTGTACATCTTGAAGGGATCATGTGCCAGATCCGTGATGGGAACCAGGTGTAGGTGGGTTTCCATTGTTTACTTACTAAGGAAACCCCTTTACAACCCATCACAGGGCTAACCTCCACCCTTGTCCCCACCCCAATCCCTGGTAGCAGACCTGCATCCCCAGAAGACCTCGCATCCGCAGTCCGACCCCCACAATTCGTACCCAGCAGGTCAGGCAGCATCTGAGGAGGGAATGGACAGATGTTGTTCCAGGTGGGAGCCTTTTTCGGACTCCTTGTAATGCCCTCAGTCCATTCCCTCCACAGATGCTGCCTGACCCACTAAGTGCCTCCAGCACTTTATGCTTTGCTCATGATCCCAGCATCTGCAGTTCCTTTTGTCCTCACACTTCGTACTTGTGCTTCAGATTCAGGGCATTAATGGACAATGGAATTTTAAATGTTTACTTTTGTGACAAACACATTACTAACTGTGTGAATCAAATTTCTCCACCTTATTATTAATATTATCATTCAATATGCAGCCATGTTGTAGCATATTGGGGCAAATTTTGTACTCAATTAAATGGGAATGCTTTTGCGTTGATCACCCGTTCATGCGAGTTATCCCATTACACACCAGGGACAATTTACAGAGGCTAATTAACCTACAATCCTGCACGTCTTTGGGATGTGGGACTAAACTGAAACACTGGGAGGAAACCCGCATGGTCACGGGGAGAATGTGTAAACTCCACACAGACAGCACCTGAGCTCAGGATTGAACCCAGGTGTCTCCTTCTGGACTCCAGGTTTCTTTCTTTCTCTCTTTCTTTTTCTTTTTCTTTTTCTTTTTCCTTCTTTTTAACTGGGGTGTGGGGGGGGAAGGGGGGGGTTGTGGGAGGGGAGATAATACAGAACAATACGTGTATAATCGAATTTATAATGTAGTTATTATTGCTTACTATGAAATGTAACATGTATGAGTTCTGTTAAAACTTAAATAAAAAAAATTAAATTAAAAAAAAAAAGGATTGTACCCAGGTTCCCTGAGGCTGCAGCTCTATTGCTGCACCACTGTGCCACCCTAAATAATTTGGGGAAATTTGCACAGAAGTCATATTCTGCATCACAATTACTTTATCATTGAAAGTGGTGGCACCATTCTGTGACCTACCTGTAACTGTGATTAGTTCAATGGTCACATATTCATATGAACTCAAAGAACACGTGTAAACTCCGGCATCTTCAAACCACACGGGGACAATCCTCACACTGAAATTCTTGCTGTTCAAATTTCCCGTTATGATTTCCAGTCGATCCTTAAAGTAGCTCCTCTTGATATGGATCGGCTCAGAACTGCGAGTGGAAGCTATTTCCTTCTCTTGATTCTGGAAATGTTGTGATCTCCAAGTCCATTTGGTTTCACTGAACTTAGCAGAAGCTTCACAAATCAGGTCGAGTTCACTGTGGTCTGTGACTGAACGATAAACTGTGTACGTCTTACCATATAAATCTGCAAGAGAGGGTCAGGGAACAAAGAATTAGATTTCTGCAGATGCTGAGAGACAGATGTTCTGGAACTATTTAATACCTGCTGCAAGGCAGCTCTGGACTCACCCTGATCCACCTCAATATTGGTGTTTGCAGTGAGAACAATGGAGCCATTTTCCTGCACTTCCCATGTGTACAGATTGGGATTTCCTGCTCCAATGTGTTGGACTATCAGATAAACGGTGTTATTCAGACGGATCTGATCAGTGTTGTTCCTCCTGCTCTGCTGAGATGAGCCTCTTGGTTTCCAGTGAAGACTGACGGTATCTGGGAGTCTGGAGAAGGTACAGCTGAGGGTGATGTCACTGCCCATTACTGGCCTCGGTGAGTCTGCCTCAACTGTGGAAACAGACACATGACGTGTGATTCAATTCCCCACCAGCTTTCTGAACTGCTGCGGGCAAAATGACCTCTTTCTTGCAAACAGACATTCAGCCAAATGCTGAGCAGCTGTGCTCAGTGATGGCATCAACACTTCCTGGTAGTGACCACCTGTCCCCCTCGGCTCCCTCATTTCATCTACCTGCTCCTCCATTGAATTGGGTTAACTTTTCCCTGCATTGTCTGTCGGCCAGTCGTGGACCTTCAGAGTTTAGGCTTGTCCCAGTCTGTGGACTCGAGGGCTGGAAACCCCACCTTCTCAAGTTAACCCCCTTCATGTAATCTTATTCACTAGCTCTCCTTCATGCATTCCACCACCACTATCTACCACACCCTCTGGAGTGAGCTCCACCACCGCCCAGTTTATGAGCTTCAGTGTGCAACCAGTGACTCTCATTCCATCCCAACCTGTGCCCCTTGCCCCAACTCCCTGGATGTCAATCTGCCAACCAGGACTCCACTCCACCTGATTACCCACCACTCTCGCCCATCATTCCCTGTGCCAACAAATCCTGGCCCATCAAGTTACAAGGATATTGCAAGGACTTGAGGGCCTGAGTTTTATGCAGAGGTTGGGCATGCTAGGACTTGGAAATCTGGAGGCCGAGAGGTTATCTTATAAAGGTGTATAAAATCACGAGTGGATTAGATAGGGTGGATGCACAAAGTATTTTTCCTCGGGTAGGGTAATCAAGAGCTTGGCATTGCAAACCAGTGTTTCACATCCCTGTCATCAACTTGTCTCATGTCATGGGACTTTAAACCTCACATGAGCACCCGGACCAGACACATCGCTCAACCATCCTGATTTGTTTGTGAATTGTTTATGTGCTGTTATGTTTGTGTGCCATTGTATCTTCTTTCTTAGTACCTGAACTGATGTACAGCACTTTGGTCAACGTGGATTGTTTTTAAATGTGCTATACAAATAAAATTGACTTGACTTGACTTTCTTTTTGCACTCGAGTGAAGGAAAGACATTAGTCCATTGCATTGCATGTATATGCTTAACAAAAAAGTTATTGTCCCACTGCAGGCCATCTATTTAACTCAAACTAAGCAGCTACCTGACAATATTTACATGAAATAACTTCTAGCAGGCTGACCTTGTTAATGAGAGGTTGGGTGGAAGTCAATGGGTCCACAGAGAACCATTAGCTGGTGGTAATGCAACGTCAGCATCTCTGCATCTACAACCTAATGGTGTGAAATATGCTGTGTTAGTAGCAGGTGCAACTGCCCACTCTCTCTGTCTCTGGGTCCAGGAATTTTCAGTGAATTGTTACTGAATTTAAAGGCCCAACACTTTTCATACCAGACCTCTCAGTTTCACCTATTCTGCTTGGACCAACCCATCTGTACTGTGGGCCACCATTATTATAAGGCAGGCATAGCTACGATTTTATTTTATTTTTCCATATTTCATATTATGTTAATATTTTAGTTAATTCCTTGTCTTTTAAAGTGTTTTTAAATAAAATTATTATTTGTATCTTGTGAAATCTATACACTAAAACTCTCGTTTGTTATCTTGTTTGTGATCGAACTTCAGCCAAAACGGTACACGATAGCGCGACAATTTTAGGCCCACTTTACTCACCATTGTCACTTTAGTGATAACGCAAGTAGTTTTATTGAAATCGGTGTTATATTTTAAAAGGTATTCACATTTTAAAGTTTAAATCTATCTCCTACGGAGGGAGGGAGGAGGGAGGGAGGGAGTGGGGGGGAGGGTGGATAAGGGGGTTTGAGGGGGAAGGGGAAGTGGGGAGGGGATGGGGAGGGGAGGGGGTGGGAGAGGGTGCTGCACCAATGGAGGAGAGGTTTGGGCCCAACGGGTCCACTTGGTCTAGTTATTTTTAAAATTCTACAATTTGATTGAAATGAATGAAAATTGTAGCATGGAAACAGGTCATTCGTCCCACCGAGTCCACGCTGACCATCGACCACCTGAACGCACTAGTTCTGTTATCCCTCTTTCTCGTTCCCTCACTGCACATTAGGGGCTATTTACAAAGGCTAATTCATCTGCTAACCCGCACATCTTTGGTATGTGGGAGGAAACTGGAGCACCCAGTGGAAACCCAAGAGAATGCAGGGAGAATGTGCAAACTCCATGCAGACAGCACCAAAGGTCAGGATTGAACCCGGGTCTCTGGCTCTGTGAGTGCCTTAAACTGACTTCAAATCCTTTAGAAATCCTTGGATCGTCCGAGGCAGTTGAATGCAGTGCAAACTATGTATAAAAGGGAATCAGGGGGGTGTTGGAAATGGGCTCAGGATGCATCATTCAGAGAGCTAGTTACTACACACAAGCTGTAACCCCGATTGTGGAACCAGGTGCTCAAAGCTGGTCAAGAACTGCAGCGCCACAAATGAGTCACGTGTCCTTGGGCTAAGGAGGTAGGTGAGGGCAGGCTGTCGGTTGGACCGAGCAGAATACAACCCATTTATTCTGGGCTAATTCTTCGAAATTAATAAGGACAAGCGGAAAACTACATATTTGAAATATTTGTGTTATTTCTTCATTCATTTCTGGACTTACCTTTGATTCCAAATAGTTCCCACTGTCTCAGGATTTTCCCACCGGGCTGTGTCTGAGTCCAGGTGAACAGTCCCGCAAGTTCAAAGGTGGGCTTCCTGATCCTCAGATTAAGGGTACCCCAGTCCACACGCATCCTCTGGGAAATGCCTGGTATTTGATTGTACTCATCACTCCACCGTACGGCCCACTGCTGACCTTCTCTGTGAAAAGTGGCCAATCGCTTTGTGGTTTGTTGCCCTGTGTGTGGCCTCCATTCCCAGTCAATGGCGCTGTTTCCAGGACTGTCTGGTCCTTTCAACACAAATTGGCCTTCCTGGTGGAAAAAGTAAATGAAATTCCCGCTCCCTGCAAGTAAAGGCGAATAGAAGTTGTGAAATCGGACCTCAATTCTCAATCTGAACTGTGTAATTAGTCAAACGGTGGAGAATTTGTCTGCAGTAAATTTGCAGGTATGTCAGAAGTGACAGCACATTCACACCAGAGTTCACCACTGAACTGCTGGAAAAGGGACAGTCCATTTCTCACAGAAACTGTTTATAAAGGGATGGAATTTCTCAAATCCAAACTTTCGCAAGATACCATTCTATTCATTTAGCTCATTATATTAAAAAATATATACTTTCACAAGTGTGATATCTCAAAGAGAATGTCAGGCTTTTGAGTTTGTTTTCTGCATCAAAAAGTAAAGGATGCAGAAAAAATTCACCCAGATCTTACTGGAACATATAGGCTTGACATTGTAAGAGGCTGGATAGGCTGGGACATTTTTCTTTAGAGTGCAGGAGACTGAGGGGTGACTTTATTGAACTGTACAAAATCATGAGGGGCATGGATAAAGTGAATGCTCACAGTCAGTTACCTGGGGCATAAAATGTTAAAACTATAGGGCACAGGCTTAAGCTGAGAGGGGAGAGATTTAATAGGGACCTCAGGGCCAACCTTTTCATTCAGGTGGTAGTCGGTATATGGAATGAGCTGCTAGAGGGAGCTGAAAGAAGCAGATATAATTACAACTTACAAAAGACACTTGGACCGATATATGGGGAATTGGTCCCTGGGTACGCCACACCTTCTAAATTTCCTCCAAGTCACACCCATTCTGATTTGGAAGTGCAGAGTGTACCTTTTTTTCCAGGTTTAAATCCCACAGGAAACCAAGGACTGGAGGAGCTCCATCGTCATATGTACTGGATTGGTTGAAGAAGAGTTCACCAACATCTTCATAAGAAAAGTTGATATTGGGCAATAAATGCTGACTTTGTAAGTGAGCCAGGCACTCTTGAAGTATATAAAATATAATTCTCAGGTTTGATCCATGGATGGGGGTTTCCAACATAGGATCCACAGGAGGAAGTAACAGGAATATTCTGATGGGATTCCAAGGGTAATGGAAACTTGCCCTTACTGAATTCACAACCACTACTGAAGCATTTGAGATATGGAATGAAAAATTCACACTTATGGAATTTATGTGAGGAAAAAATAATCTTATAAGCACAAAATGTGAAAGAAACAGTTCCAAATGTTCCAACTGTGGAGAACTGGGACAGTGCTCGATTGTAATTGTCCTTGTGAAAATGTTGATGCATTGCTTTCTTGAACCAACCCAATACAGAAGGAACTCCTCCAATGCTGACTGGTTGACTTCTGGGACTATTTCCCAGTTGCGTGATGTGATTTTCCATATGGCAATAGTTTGCATTGTAATAGGTTGCATCCCGAGAAAACCATTTGTGTTGTTCTTTTAAATATGCAAACACTTTAGACTTTGGAGATAGAGCGTGGAAGCAGGCCCTTCAGCCCACCACATCGACCAGCAATCACCCTGTACACTACCATTATCCTACACACTAAGGACATTTACAATTTCCAGAAGACAATTAACTCACAAACCTTTGGAGTGTGAGAGGGAATCAGAGCACCCAGAGAAAACCCATGCAGTCACAGGGAGAAAATACAAACTCCGTACAGACAGCACCCGTAGTCAGGATCAAATGAGGGTCTCTGGAACTGAAAGGCAGCAACTCTACTGCTGCGTCACCGTGCCACCCTATCATGACATGGATGGTTTTCTCAGAATGCAACCCATGTATGATCACAGAAATATACTGTATAAAAAGCAAACACCTGACCAAGTCACTTACCACTGGGCTCCAGATAAAATGGGATTAATAGTTGAGGCCTGTCGAGATAAAACACACCACACTTCCAGTCCCATTTGTCTTCATCAGCTTTCAGAATTGTCAGCTTCACTGATTTCTCATCCCCAGCCAGGGTCTTTTCTCCAACATATCTGTCATTGCCATTAATCCACACCAGTTTCATTGACTCAGTGATATCAGACACAGAGCAGGTCAAGGTAACGGTGTCTCCTTCAGTCTCTTCAGCTGTAACTTTGGAAAGAAGAAAATAAGTTGAGATTTTGAATATGAATTTTATCATTTGATACATCACCAACATTCTGGGCCAATAATCTGAAAAACAGGTACAGGTCCACTACCGATTTTCCAGCACAATTGGTTCCAGAGGCTTTCTGGATTATCCATTTTGCCAGACCAACATAGGTCACAATCTCCAACAGTAGTCAAACAGTACCGGAAGGGCCTGCCTAGGCCACCGGGGGGGTGAGATTCCGGCCCGCACAGTCGACCTTGGAGGTTGACTATGGGAACAGATCTGCCAAAGTTTCTGAGCCCTGGCCGCAGGAGGGGAAATTAGACCCACTGATCGGCCACGGAAGTCCCGATGTCGAGATTGGCCGCCTCACCCAGCCTAGGTGTCACATTTTTGAGAGGATTTCCAGGAGGGATTTCAACTGTGCTCTAGTGATTTGTCCCGATTAAAGGAGGTGCCGGAAAATCGGTTGTGGACCTGTATAACATGGAAGTAAAGAAAAATTGAACAATTCAATGGAAGGTAATACCAGTCATTAAAAGAGATCTTTTTGGGGCGAGAAATGTATGTGTCCTGAAATCTTTGTCTGCTGTCTAGGGTGAGCGATCTATACCAAAAATCCAAAAAGCTGCAAATGTTGGAAATTTGAAATGAAAACTGAAAATAACCGAATGCAGGTCAAACAACATCTTTGAAACAGGAGCAGAAAAAAAATTCAGCTCTGTGATCCTTTGTATACATTAATTCTGTTTCTCTCTCTGCTGATACGGCCTGAACCGTTGAGTATTTCCAGCAACTTTTTTAAAATTCGAAGTTACATTAATAATCTTTCAATCTTAAAATCAATTCCAAGTGAAAGCTCCTAAAAAATTGCTGTTAATATGATCACATGCACTGTTCACTGTTGTTAAAACATGCGTCTGTGTGGAGTTTACATGTTTTCCCTGTATCCGTGTGAGTTTCCTTCGGGTGTTCTGGTTTCCTCCCACATCTCAAACATGTATGGATTTGTTGGATAAATGGCCTCTATTTGTTGACCCGGATGTGTTGGGAATGGATGCAAATGTGGGTTAACATGGAACTAGTGTGATTTAATGGTTAGGGTGGACTTGTGGACCGAAGGGCCTGTTTTCATGTTTTATCTCTAAACACAACTCAGCTCAACTCAATTCAACTCAACTAAAGTCTCAGAAAATATAGAATGCTCTATAGCCCTGTCATTTAAATAGTCAAACATATTTCCCCTGCATTCACAGGCTGAGTGAAGCTCAACAAAACACAAATAACTGTATGACCAATGAAATCTCTAATTTTAAGTAAAGCTTCCCTTTCCCCCTCTGGTTCCTGTGCCTCAGCACATCCAGGTGCACACCCATGTGTCCCACTATCCCATCCTACTTTCCCTTTCACCCAATCCCCTTCCACATATATCCCTGCCTCTGGCTCAATTTCACTCCTCTCCTTATCTGACATCTTTTTGTCTCCTTTTCATCTCTGGCCTTTGTTCACCCTTCTTCCAATCAACACCCCCCCCCCCCCCCCACCCACCCATCCCCTCAGCTGTCACTTGCCAGGCTTTTTCCTGCCCCAACATCTTTCTCCACCTTATCACTTCAATTAGTCGTAAGAAGGGTCTCGACCCAAAACATCGGTAGGGTCACCTCTCCATGTGCTTGAGATCCCTCAAGTAGACTGTCTTAAATCAGGATCCCATCACCACTCCAACAGATGATTTCAGTAGTTTCCCCTCAAAATTAAGAGGCCAGGAGACATCTTGAAAAGGGGACGTGCCCCCAGTTGATCAGATCACGAATAAGCGACTGGAGGAGCAAAATGGAAAGGCCATGTGGAGTTGATGTTTGAAGTAACGGCCGATTTATTAAAACCAATGGGCAGCAGGGGGCCAGTTAAAATTGATCTCCCAAGTGTGACTTTGGTACGGTCTTTATATTCTTAGATGACAAGATTACTCAGAAACTTGACTGTAAAATTAGTTCTTAATTGCATAAACTTGACGAACAACAAAACGAAGTCTTGCACTGAGACTTGATTACAGAAACCTGACTAACAATAAAATCAGGCCTTGTACAGAAACAATAAAACGAGGAATTGTACAGAATGGTGCTCAGAAAGACAAATCAGGTGACAAACAGAATGAAATGATTATCCACAAGTTTAACGTTGTTAACAGTCGATCCAATTTTCTGTTGCAATGATGGGTGTACGCTATAACATAATCAATAAAGTTCCTGAGACTTGGGTGTCTGCTGTATTCCATCTCTCCGCTGCATTCCATGTCTCTACTTTCAGGCTTCGTCTGCGGTTCCCCGTCACTACGTGAGCACAATCCATAATCCTTATTTACTAATTATCAGCCCTCACTATTCATTGCCCTACAACAGTGACAAAACAGGGCAGAAAAGTGATGACCTATACCCAAATCTGCCCGCCCTCATAGCTCTGGCCTCAGGAAACACACCTGAAAGATCACACGACAAACCGCTGGATTGTTTGTTTATACTTTGGAAGCCATTGTTACTTCCAGGGAGAATACAAGTATTGTATTTATCAAAAATGGAAGGTTCTCCTCTCTGTGTTCTACCTTTTCAGCCTCCTGGCTGCAGGTGATCAGAAGTATACGCATATTCTTTGGTTCCACCCACTTCCCGTCACAGGAACATGCACACATTTTCTAACAGCATTTTCCCCTTTTGCTGAAACAGGCAACCTCTTTGTTTTGCAACCCTTTCTGCTCTGCTTCCTGAACTCAGAACTGTTTGGAAACATCCTAATAAAATGAGAAGTCTGCCCAGCAATATCCATTATTACTAAAACAGAGCACAGTTAAATGAGGAAGCCGTAGCATTGAACGGCGCTGACGCTTGTAACATTTTTGATGAATGTTGCTTCCACTGTTTTAAGGTCAGAAAATGATTGCACATGAATTCTCCTACCTTTCGTTGTGATTAATTTAAAAGTCACAATCCAATTGGAATCCATGGAACACTTATAAACTCCTGCATCTTCAAACAATACAGGGACAATCTTTGCAGTGAAATCATATCCAGAAAACGAGGCCATTGTAGTCGCCATTCGATTCTTAAAGTAAGTGCGGTTAAGATGGACTGGCTGATATATTGATGCATTTGCTATTTCTTTCTCCTGAATTTGATGCAGCGGTGAGCTCCAGGACCATTTAGCATAATTGAAGTAACTACGATAATAACAGTTCAGGTGGAGTTCACTGTGACCTGTGCCCACACGATATAGGGTGATATTGTTGTAGAGTAACTCTGCAATACACATGAAAAATATTATGTTAGAACAATGGATGCACAAATCCACAGACGTTTAGATGCACCGAGTCTCTTGTCCAGAGTAGGCAAATGGAGGACAAGATGACCTAGGTTTAAGGTGAAGGGGAAAGATTTAATAGAAATCTAAGTGGTACCTTTTTCATACAAAGGGTGGTGGGGGTATGGAACAAGCTGCCAGAGGAGGTAGTTAAAGCAGGGACTAGCCCAACAATTATGAAACAGTTAAACAGGTACATGTATAGGACAGGTTTGGAGGGATACGGGCCAAATTCACGGGCAGCTGGGACTAGTGTGACTGAGACATTGGCCAGTGTGGGCAAGTTGGGCCGAAGGGCCTGTTTCCACACTATATCACTCTTTGACTCTATGACTCTCTAACAACCCTTTATGATATATCTGGTAAATGACCATATGTGATGATGGAACTCCATCAATGCTGACTTTTTGATTTCTGGACAATTTTCCACTTTATCAAGTAAAGAGAAAATTTAAAAATATATATTATTGATCAGAACTTTATAAAAATTCTTTATGTTCTGAAGAACTTCATCAATTGATTTTCAGTTCAGGCTATGAACCATTTAAAAATTATACAGAAGTGAAATCAACAAATAAAAGTTCCTCGAAAAAGTGAAAATAAAATCTTTTCTGTTTTTAATTAGATCTGATTTTTTTTTGGTGTGATATAGTGGGTCAGGTAATCTGGGACTCAGCAAGCACAAGGAAGTCCAATTGGTGGCCATTGCCAAATTTCTGGTGATTCAAATAAGGTTTGCTACAAGCAGTTGGAATCTGCATATATCAGGAATAATTCCTCAATTAAGGTCCCAAGCAATATTTTACTTGTTTTAGCAACATTTTGCTGCCAGAAGTCATCGAAGCCATGTAAAATGTGCATAAGAAACTGCAGATGCCGGAAACTTGAGTGAAAAGCTAATTGCTGGATGAACTCAGCGGGTCAAGCAGCATGTTATTGTTTCATATCGCCATGGGTACTGAAATACGGTGAAAAAAATTGTGTTGTATCTTGGTCAAACATACCGTACATGAGTACACCAGGTAGCGTTATAGAGAAACAGAATGAAGAACATAGTGTTAAAACTACAGAAAAAATACAGTCCACACTGACCATCGATCATCCATTCACACTAGTTCCACGTTATCCCATTTTCTCATCCATCTCTACACATTTGGAGCAATTTTACAGAGACCAATTAGTCTACAAACCCACATGATCTTGGGATGTGGGAGGAAACCAGAACACCCGGAGGAAACCCACATGATCACAGGAAGAATGTACAAACTCTGCACAGACTGCACCCACAGACAGGATTGAACCTGGGTATCTGGTGCTCAGCGGCAACAACTCTACTGCTGCACCACTGTGCTGCCCTGAAGCTGGGTCTGATATGAAGTGATCTTTTTTGTGGGTGTCCATCAATCCAGGTCACTGAGTTGGTGACAACCTCTGGGCTTAATCATTGAGTATATCTCAACTGCTGCAAATCTTTACACTTTGCCTTCTCTCCTTTCTCTCTTTCTATTTTCCCTTTCTCAATTCCATTGAATAACTGAGACTTAGAGCACTGAAGGAGGCCATTCAGCCCATCGTCTTCCTAACGGCAACGAGAAGCTCCTTCTATTGCCCAGGTCCTGACCATTATGAGTTTGATCCATCTGGTCATCCAGGTACTTTTCAATGAGATGGAAAGCTCTTACCTTCACCAACCTTCGGAAAGTGAGCTTCACATATACATTAATCCTGGTGAATAAAACCATTTGCCTACTCTCCTCTAATTCTTCCACTAATCTCCTCAGATCTGTCCCCAACTTATTGCAATAGCTATTGAGGGTAAGAGGTTCTCCTCCCTGTTCCTCTGTCAGGACCTTACATCATTTTGTACACCATGATTAACTCGCACCTGAAGGTGACATCTATCATCAACGTACCCTACCACAGTAGGACCGTTTTCCATGATGGATCTTTAAAACTTAAAACTGAGACACATAAGAGACTCCAGATGCTGGAATCTTGAGCAATGAGACAAATTGCTGGAGGAACTCAACAGGTTAGGCAGCACGCCGTGGAGAGAAATGGATAAATGACGTTTTGGATTGGGACCCGTCTTCAGACTATTTAACATTTAATGTGAGTTATGAGCTCTTACCGGGATTCACAAAAAAATCTGCTTTCCTTGTGTGAACAATGATTCCATTTTCCTGCACTTCACACACATACAACTTCCCATCCTCCACTGTAACATGTCGGATCATCAGATAGACCGTGTTATTCAGGCGGATCTGCTCAGTGTTGCTCCTGCTCTGCTGGGATGAAGCCTTTGGTCTCCAGTGAAGACTGACTGTATCTGAGAGTCTGGAGATGGTGCAGCTGAGTGTGACATCACTGCCCACCACAGGCCGCTGTGAACCTATCTCAACTGGGGAACAAAAGATCAGTGAGATACAGAGTGAACAGTGGTGTGTGCAGTCCAGTCCAATGACTGGGTTCAAAGTGACCACAGGACATATCCATTATCTGCACTTGTGTCTTTCTGCATGAGAGTCAGGCTAGCTTTGACATAAGAACACCCGAGGCATGGAATGATATAATTGACCTGAAAAGTCTCCATCTTGCCCCACCATAGTCAGGTAAGCAGACCTCTTATGGCCTTGCTCTTGAACTTATTGGAGAATCGGGGTTCAAAATTAAGTTACATGGTTTGGATGGCATTTATAGACTCATAGAGAATGAAACCGGCCTTTTGGCCCACTATTCCCATGCCAGCCATCAAGTACCCATGTGGAGGAATCCCATTTATCAACTTTACAGTGGATGTCTGCAGCCTACAGTGCCTGAACTATTTAAGCACTTGTCTGCATCTTCTGAAATGTTAGGTGAGGATCTGCCTCCACCTCCTTCTCAGGCTGTGTGTTCCAGATTTCAATCACCTTCTGGGTGAAAAACCTCTTCCTCACATCCTTTCTGAATTTATTTCCCATTTTAAACCCATGCCCCTTGGTTTTGGACACTTCTGCCACAGTAGAGGGGGGGGGGGGAGATTAAGGCTGGTGGGTGATATGTAAAACAGATGTGGAAGGGGTGAGGGGCAGATGGAACCAAATTGGAGGGGATCACTGGAGCTGTGGGTTGCATGAAATTGGGAAATTCAATGTTCATACAATTAGCTTTCGATGCCCAAGCTGAACCAGAGATGTTGAGATATTGTTCTTCCAACTGGTACTTGGCCTCTCTATTGAGGCGGAGAAGGTTGAAGGGAAAAAAATTGTGGTGGGAGTGAAAGGAGAGTTAAAATGACAAACTGACAGTAATATTAACCATTATGGTGTTAGGTATTACCCAGCCTTTTCCTTTTACTGTTAAGTGGCATTATGAGTTATCAGAGTTTTATGGTTGTGATATATTTGATTCAATTTTACTAAAAGAGTGAATATGGAGAGAATGTTTCCACTAGTGGGAGAGTCTAGGACCAGAGACCATATGAAATGGCACATTAGTGCATTTCCCCCAAAGTACTGAATTTTTATCATCATATTATCTCTCACAACAGTAACAGAGTTCTATCCACTTTACACAGAGGGCAGCTGTGCATTGACTTTAATTGTCAGCATTTGATAGATCCCGATGTTCTGGCAAACTGTTTTTTTACCAGATCAAAAAAAAAATCTTTGCAATGGTTGATACAGTTGATAGATTGAGATTTTCATTCAACATCAGGTGATGTATTTATCATATCAACCAGGCAATCTCTCTACGTCTGAATATGGACACGAAAAGCTGGGGTAACTCAATGGGTCAGGCAGCATCTCTGTAGAAAAGGAATAGATGAGGTTTCAGGTTTCTTCTACAGACTGAGAAACTAGAGATTTCCCTCTCCCCTGACTCTCAGTCTGAAGAAGGGTCTCGACCTGTAACGTCACCTTTTCCTTTTCTCCTGAGATGCTGCCTGCCTGCTGAGTTACTCCAGCTTTTTATGTCCATATTCGGACATTTAAAAAATGCTATAAACCAGCATCTGCAGTTCCTTCCTGCACAATCTCTCCACATTACTTAATTGCATTGTATCACATTACTGAGACTCTCTCCAATACCATCCTACTTACCTTTGAGTCCAAATATTTCATATTGTTTCACGATTTGCTTCGTTGGTTGTTTTTGAATCAATGTGAGCAATCCCGCAAAGTTAAATGCAGGTTGTCTTATCTTTATATATTGGATACCATGAGCAAGTTGTAAGTCCTTGAACAAGGCGAAGGTTTCCAAGTGCTGATTCATATATAAATTCCACCTGCCCCAAGTTCCTTTGACGAGAGTCGCCAGTTTCTGGGTATGTTGCCCTGAGTGTGACTTCCATTTCAACACATGCTCACTATTTTCTGGTCTCTCTGGTCCTTTCAGAACAACTTCAGCAGCAAGATTTGAAAAGTAAATATGGTCTGGACCGCCTGTCAAAAACATCACATCCAACATTAAAATATTTAATATTTCAAATGAAGCCTCTCAATCCCACACTCACAAAGAATGACTGGTTAGCCCGCAACAAATGCTTTTCACTGTACTTCGGTACAGGTGACAATAAATTAAACTAAACTAATAATATTGGAATTCTTTTGTCAATCATCTTTTTATCATCAGCTGATCAACTTGCCTTCATTGCTGCCACGACTTGTGAAATACAGAATCATCAGGGTGGCATAGTGGCATAGCAGGTAGAGCTACTAGCTCACTGGGCAAGAGACCTGGGTTTAATCCTAACCTCAGGTGCTGGCTGTGCAATGGATATTTCCTCCGCATGCCCTCTGATTTCCTTCAATGTCCCAAAGACATGAGGGTTTGTAGGTTATTTGGCCACTGTAAATCATCTCTGGTGTACAGGGAGTGGATGTGTAAGCGGAATATCATAGAACTAGCATGAACGATGGTTGGCAGGAACTTTGCAGTACCTGCCCTTGAAGCACCCCATTCACTCTGTTGCATGTATATTGCATATCTGTTAGGAAATGCTTCAGGTTGCTAATGGAGGAATGGAGGAATGTATTAGAGGCTAATTAACCTACCAACCCACACATTGTTGGGATATAGGAGGAAACCCACCCAATCACAGGAAGAACATGCACACACAGGGGATATGGGGAGAAGGCAGGAACGGGGTACTGATTGTGCATGATCAGCCATGATCACGGTGAATGGTGGTGCTGGCTCGAAGGGCCGAATGGCCTACTCCTGCACCTATTGTTTATTGCCTATTGTCTATTGTCTGTTGTCAAACTCTACATTGAGAGCATCTGAGGTCAGGATTGAATTGACTGGAGCTGGCAGGCTGTAGCTTGACTTGTTATGACACCATGGGGAAATACGAAGTTGTTCAATCTGGGAAGAAGGATGAAAGGACAGATTGTTACATAAAGAGAGAAGGACTGCGGAAATCTGCAGAAAGGAATTTGAAAGCCTTCATTTATGAAACATAGATTCAACACATAAGTGGAATGCTAATGAAAAGCTTGCCTTTAATTCCAGGGAGTTGGTTTATAAAAATAGACATGTCTTACTGTAACTGTTCAAGTGACATCTCATCTCCAATGTCATTACTGAAGTATGGAACAGTATTGAATTATTGAAGGGTGGCGGAGTGACATAGCTGGTAGAGTTGCTGCTCCACAGTGCCAGAGGCCCGAGTTTGATCTTGACCTCGGGTACTGACCGTGTGGAGTTTGCATGATCTCCATGTGACCATTCGAGCAACTTAGGAAGGTCACCTCTGGGTGGTCCAGTTTCCTCCTACATCCCAAAGACATGTAGGTTTAAAGGTTAATTGGCCTCTGTAAATTGCCCTTAAAATGTAGGGGGTGGATGCAAAAATGGGATAATAAAGAAACTTGTGTGAACTGGTAATCGATGGTTGAAGTGGACTTGGTGGACCGAAGGGCCTGTTTCCACGCTGTATCTTTTAATCAATCAACAAAATCTGCAGTGTGAACATATACTTGCTGTTCAAAAGAGGAGGGTGATGGAAACAAAGATCTTACTAACTCGTTGAATACTGGAAGTGTGATTTCATTAAACACTCTACTGTGGTCAAGCAATGCCAATATTTTGAACAGATTGACTCCAAAGACGTACAGGTTAGTAGGTTAATTGGCTTGGCAAATGTAAAAATTGTCCCTAGTGGGTGTAGGATGGTGTTAATTTGTGGTGATCGCTGGTCGGCGCGGACCCATTGGGCCGAAGGGCCTGTTTCCGCACTGTATCTCCAGACTAAATTAAATTAAAGATATGGAACTTACTTCCTGCGATAATAGATGGAAGTAGAAACACTAAAAAATTGAAAGTCACCCCTGTGTAGACTCTGCTGCAGAAAAATTGTAGCTTCATTTTACAAATTTGTTCCCTGTAAAAAAAACAAAAATAACTTTAGAGACTGGTAATTTCTTGTGACTGCTTCACGCACTGATCCCGTACGTCGACTGTTTTGTTTCATTTAAAGATACAGCACAGAAACAGGCACTTTAGCCTACCCGATCTGTGCCAACTAACGATCTCCGTATGCTATTTCTAAACTACACACTATGGACAATTTACAATTTTTTACCAAAGTTAATTAACCTACAAACCAGCACCTCTTTGGAACGTGGGAGGAAACTGGAGCACCCAGAGAAAACCCCACACGAGAATGTACAAACTCCGTATAGAAAACACCCGTGCTCAGGAACAAACCTGGGTCTCTGGCGCTGTACGGCAGCAACTCTACTGTTGCACCACGATGATTGAAATAGGTTAGCTGGACCAAATGGCCTACTTCTGCTTCCATGTCTAATGAACTTATGGATTTATGAATCAGGCTCATTACGGATGTCAAATGTTAAGGTTATATGGGGAAAAACAGAAAATTCACAGACATTAATTACCTACAGTAAGAAAATAAAAGGAAGTGATATTACTCACAGCAAATGGCACTCAAATACATAGTACCCTTGCTGGCCTTCTGAATCTGCAGAAAGTTTAAAATATCCAGTCAAAAGCAGTGCAGAAGTTAGAGGCACAATGGACTGCAGATGCTGGAATCTTGACCAAAACACAAAGTGTTTAGGAACTCAGCAGGTCAGGCAACATCTGTGGAAGGAATAGATAGACAACCTTTTGGATCAGGAACCTTCATCAGACTGACGTTTGCGGAAAGTTCCCAACCCGAAACATTGAATTTCTAAACCCTCCATGGATGTTGCCTGATCCACTGTGTTCCTACAGCATTTGTATTTTGAAAGATCTTATCTATCTCCAACTAAAGTATGTCTACTGACCTGGCCTCCACCATCCCAACGACTGAGAATTCCAGAGATACTCTATCTGGTTAGGGAACTTTGTATGCACCAAATTGTAAATGACCAACCCATCACTTGTAACTATGTCTTCTTGTTTGTGACTCTCTCACAACATGAAGACATCTCAAATCTATTGTAGCATTTTCCCTCAGGATCATATATGTTATATGATCTTATCGAAAAACGTAAAAGATTATTAAGGGGTTGGACACGTTAGAGGCAGGAAACATGTTCCCAATGTTGGGGGAGTCCAGAACAAGGGGCCACAGTTTTAGAATAAGGGGTAGGCCATTTAGAACTGAGATGAGGAAAAACTTTTTCAGTCAGAGAGTTGTGAATCTGTGGAATTCTCTGCCTCAGAAGGCAGTGGAGGCCAATTCTCTGAATTCTCTATTCTCTAGATAGATTCTCTATTCGCTAGATAGACCTCTTAAGGATAGTGGAGTCAGGGGGTATGGGGAGAAGGCAGGAACGGGGTACTGATTGAGAATGATCAGCCATGATCACATTGAATGGCGGTGCTGGCTCGAAGGGCCGAATGGCCTCCTCCTGCACCTATTGTCTATTGTTTTCATAAGAACACTCCTCATTCTTCTAAACTCCAAAATGTTTATGGACATACATTAGTCTGCAGGTGTTGGAATCTTAAGCAAAAAACAAAGTGCTGGAGGAACACAACAGATCAGGCAGCATCTGTGGAAAGAAATGGCCAGATGACGTTTTGGGTCAGGTCATGACGATGCACTCCAACGCAAAATATTGTCTGTCCATTTCTCTCCACAACTACTACCTTGCCTCCTGAGTTCCTCAAGCTTTTTATATTTGCCCAAACTATTTATCTTCCCTTTCAGGTGTATTTGCTATGTTCCTTCTGACTGCTGGTTTGAAAGGGCAGTGACTTTGCATAACCTCTTAGACACCATGTTTCTGGGAAACGAAAGCCATCTCAGATCACGATTACAACATAGGCTCAAGAGGTGATCAATGCAGTTGACAACTCATTTTGAGAGACATGGACTGTATCCAGCAGAGATTCCAGGCAGCCTTGTCTGTCTGATCTACTTCCCTCTACAGATGATGCCTGACCCGCTGAGTTCCTCCAGCAGTTTATTTTTTGGCCAGACATCATAACTATTTCCACATGACCTGTCTGTACAGAATACTTCACAGCAAGTGTCAAGACAAGATTGCAGGCACACGGATTCTACCCCAGACAAACCTGCGTAGCGTCACACATTGTTGAAAGAATCAGCGATCCGGAGGGCATGACATGCCCTAGAATGTCTACTCAAGTATAATCAAGTCAAGTTGAATATATTGTCAAGAGTCAAGAATGTTTTGTTGCCATACGGCCCAAAACGGAACAACAAAATCCTCACTTGCAGCAGCACAAAAGGCATATCAACATAGTCCTCAGTAGACACCATTGTAAACAACAAAAGAAGTTCAATAATTTTTTTTAAAAACATTATGCAATAATGCAAAAGGAAAACAAACCTGAAGTCCCGAGTGCAATCAAGGCATTTTGTACTTCGGAGTTTAGTTGGAGTTCTCAGTGGTCAACAGCCTGATGGTTGTTGGGAAGAAATTATTCCTTAACTTGGATATGACAGTGTTCAGTACCTTCTTCCCAGGAGTGAAATGAGAATGTGACCAGAGTGTAACTACAGTAATGTGCAGGTATAATGAAAAGAGAGTCTTGAAAACAGACTCTTGAGAGTATGAAGGCGGCTCTGAAACGCCATCTTTTCATTCCCTCCACACCAGTTCTTTGTGTTTTGCTCAAGATTCCTGTTTGTTCAATTTGCGTGTTGCCTCACTCTGACAGTGGCGAAGGCCCAGGACAGAACGGTCAGTATGGGAATGGGAAAGAGGGGTTAAAATATTTGGCAACCGGGAGATCACGTAAGCCAAGGCGGACTGAGCACAAGTGTTCAGCAAAACGGTCGCCCAGTCTGCGCTTGGTCTCGCCGATCTGTAGCAGTACACACTAAGAACAGTGCTTTCAGTCAGTTTATTGTCACATGCTGTGTGCTAACCAGTCAGCAGAAAGACAATACTTGATTACAATCGATCCATTTACAGTGTATAGATACATAATAAGGGAATAACTGATACAGTATATGAGGTTGGAGGAGGTGCATGTGAAACTCAGCTACTTTATGGCAATGATCATAAGGGCAGCAGGGTGGTGCAGTGGTAGAGTTGCTGCCTTACAGTGCTTGCAACAACGGAGACCCGGGTTCGATCCCAACTGTGGGTGCTCTCTGTACAGAGTTTGTGCATTCTCTCTGTGACCGCGTGGGATTTTCTCTGAGATCTTTGGTTTTCTGCCACACTCCAGGTTGGAGTGTTGGCTTGGTGTGTGTGTAAATTATCCCGAGTGTGTGCAGGACAGTGTTAATGTGCAGGGATCGCTGGACGGCACGATCTCGATGGGCTGAAGGGCCTGTTGCTGTGCTGTATCTCTAAACTAAAACAAAAAACTAAAACTGAAGGACAGAAAGAGAAATAGATTCCGTTAGAGCCTCACTGATGCACACTACTGGGAATAACAAGGATTGGATCATCGTGTTTAGTGTACCCACATAAAGAGTGGAGCTCGTTCAGATGAGGAATCTAGGATGGAGGAAGCAAAGAAGAAAAGAGAAACTCAAAAACCAAGAACCACTGATGCAGCAGAGTCCTTGCACCTCTGTCACCCGTGTGAAAAGAACTTTTGAGCCCCAACCGATCTAATCAGTTCTGTCTGTACACATCGCAAGATCATGGACTGGATGTCATGGTTTTAACTTGAGAATGCATAACAAACAACACATTTCCACAGATTTTTAATTCACCCTAGAGCTTCAATTTCTCGCCGGGAGAACTAAACCATAAGTAGGGGCAGTCATTAAGTCCACAGTGAGGGCTGCCACTTATAATGAAGAAGGGTCTCAGCCGGAAACGTCACCTATCCACATTCTCCAGAGATGCTGCCTGAGTGGCTGAGATACTCCAGCACTTTGTGTCTTATTTTCTAAAAACCAGCATCTGTAGTTCCTTGTATTATCTGCCTCTTAAATTGTTCTGTACTGCAGCACCTGCTTTAGAGAATTTAGATTATCACACTTACTTTCATAGAAACATAGAAACATAGAAAATAGGTGCAGGAGTAGGCCATTCGGCCCTTCGAGCCTGCACCGCCATTCAATATGATCATGGCTGATTATCCAACTCAGTATCCCGTACCTGCCTTCTCTCCATACCCCCTGATCCCTTTAGCCACAAGGGCCACATCTAACTCCCTCTTAAATATAGCCAATGAACTGGCCTCAACTACCTGATTAGTTAAAGAATCGATGAGGCAGTGGAACAGTGGGAACAGGACATCTCAAACCGTTTCACAACATCACTTGTGAAATATGAAAGTCAAATCTAATTTAGATGAAATGTTTGCTATCAAACAGATCACAGCACGAATGTTAAAAATGTGCCATTTAGCAAGGAATGATCAGTGGATGTGAGAATCTTGCTTCATTAAAGTTTTAAGGAAAATGAGACACAAACAAAGAATGTTTCCGTTTTTAGAGATAGATCATGGAAACAAACCCTTCGGCTCACCGAGTCCGCGCTGACCAAAGATCACCAGTACATTTGTTCTATCCAATACACGAGGGACAATTTATAGAAGCCATTTAACCTGCAAACATGCACGGCTTTGGAGTGTGGGAGGAAAGGCAGAGATAGATAGATTCTTGATTGGTACCAGTGACAGGGATTATGGGGAGAAGGCAGGGGAATGGGGTTTGGAGAGCTAGAGATAGATCAGCCATGATTGAATGGCGGAGTAGACTTGATGGGCCAAATGGCCTAATTCTGTTCCTATCACTTATGAATTTATGAACTTATGAAACCAGAGCACTTGAAGAAAACCCACATGGTCATAGGGAGAATGTACAAATTCCACATGGACAACACCCATAGTCAGGATTGAACCCGGGTCTCTGGCGTTGTCAGGCAACTACTCTGCCGTTACGCCCCTCTGTTGCCCTAGTTATGCTCTTATTTGGGTCTGAGGAGATGCAGGATTGATTTAAAATTGGTTGAAAGGGGGGAGGATTGAAAATAGAATGATTATTTAACTGAAGTAAGGTCACCTACCTGGTGGGAAGAGACTGGCGAAGGAGTCCAAAGATTGAACAGCAAAGGTTCGAGCACAGCAACACACAAGAAGCTGAGCTCCTGAATCTCACTCTGCACAGTGATTGATGACATCTCTTGTGAAACTAAAAGAGCACAGAGCTTCCTCTTTCTTTCCAGCTCAGAGATCAAACATCATTGGCGCTTTGAGAAAAGATTGGCTGAAAAAGGATATGGAAGGAAGTTGAAAACGGAAACATCAAAATTATTTCAAAAGGTATATATTTTGGAAATATATTACACTAAATAAAGGAACCAAATGGTGGTCTTATTGGTAAATGGGGTATCTGCTGTGCTAAATGCAACATGAAAGGATGTCATGGGATGCTGCTCTGTACCAGAATTTTGACATTCTGGGACTCCCTACTAATTCCAATCAGGTACCAATTCCCAGGAAGGATTTGCTGGCAAACGTTCTGTGATGTGCCTGCTCGATTTAAGGAGTAGGAATCAGGAGTACCAGTGAGATTGTGGCTCCGGTATTGATTACAGGACTGAATGCCTATATAGAGAGGTTGAGCAGGCTGGGACTTTTTTTCCTTGGAGTGCAAGAGGATGAAGGGTGATTTTATGGAAGTCTATAAGATCATGAGTGGAATAAGTGACAAAGGAGAAAATATGGTGTCAGATAAGGAGAGAAAAGGAATACAATGTAAAGCCAGAGGGGAGGAGAAAGAGGGGGGGAAACGGAATGAAGGGGCTCTGGGTTGAGACCCTTCATCAGATATTTTTCTTCTTCCTCTTCTTCGTAAGCCCTTTGCTCCTCTAGGGAGCATAGGCCATTGACAAATGTCCTCCACCTCACTCGGTTGTTGGCGATTCTTTTGAGATCTCCCCAGTTGGCCCCACTCCCAGACATTTCTGCTTGGACACCTCTTCTCCAGCTGTTCCTGGGGCGACCTCTTTTCCTTTTTCCTTGGGGGTTCCATTTCAGAGCTTGCCGGGTGATGTTTGTGGCAGGTTTTCTGAGGGTGTGTCAAATCCAACTCCATTTCCTCCTTCGAATTTGTTAGTCAATGGGATCCTGGCTTGTTCTTTTCCTCATGTCTGTATTGCTTACTTTTTCTCTCCTCCAGATGTTTAGTATTCTCCTGAGGCAGGTGTTAATGAATGTTTGCAGCCTGTTTGTTGTGTGTTTTGTTGTTTTCCATGTCTCTGATCCATCCAGCATTACCTGCTTCACGTTTTGAATTAAAGATGCGTATTCTGGTGTTGATTGAGATGTATTTTGAGCTCCAGATCTTCCTGAGCATGTTAAACACCACCCTAACCTTATTGATTCTGCTTTTTATGTCTGCATCTGCCCCTCCAGTGGTGTCTACAACACTGCCTAGGTATGTGAATGTTTCTACCTCCTCCAGGGCAGTGCTGTGCATGAGGATAGGGTTGCTGGTTTTGGAGTGGGTCTTCATCACCTGTGTCTTTGTTGTATTGGGTGTAAGACCATGTTTTGTGGCAGCTTGTAAGAGTCTGTCCGTCATCTCCTGCATTTGTATCTGTATAATTCAGAAGCCTGATAACAGAGGGAAGAAGCTATTCCTGAGCCTGGTGAAGCACACTTTCAAGCTTCTGTACCTTTTGCTGTACAGGAACAGGTAGAAGAAGGGATGACCAGGATGTGACAAGTCCTTGATTATGTTGGCTACTTTTCAGAGTCAGTGTGAAGTGCAGATGGAGTCAATGGTGGGAAGTCTCGTCTGTGTGATGGATTTGGCTATATCTTCAGCTCTCTACAATTACTTGTGTTCTTGGGCAGAGTTGTTTCCAAACCAAGCTATGATACAACCTGATGGTATGCTTTCTCTGGTGCATCTGTAAGGTTTATAAGAGTCACTGGAGACATGCTGAATTGCCTCAGTCTCCTCAGGAGGAGAGGCATTGGTGTGCCTTCTTGGCCATCGCATCAATGTGGTTGGTCCACAACAGGTCATTGATAATATTAACACCAATGAACTTGTAGCTATCAACCCATTTCCACTTCCACACCATTGATGTTGATTGGGGAATGTAGCGCACTATGCTTCCTTTAGTCAACAACTAGCCTCTTCATCATGCTGACATCAAGGGGAGGTTATTGCCATGACACCATGTAACAAAGTGCTCTATCTCCTTGCTGTACTTCGTCTCATCATTGTTTGAGATTCACCCCACCACAATGGTGTCATCTGCAATCTTGTGGATGAAATTAGAGTTGAATTTGGGCGTACAGTCATAAGTGCATAGGGAACATAGTAGGGGACTGAGAACGCATCCTTGCAAGGCACCAGTGCTGAGAATTATTGTGTAGTGGGCTCTGTGATCTTGCATTACCTTGCTGTTTATTGCTTAGCTTGCTTCCCTGAAATAGTCTCCTGTTGTGACTGAAGAGTAAAACACTGCTTTGCACAGCTTCAACCAAGTAGCTACAGGGTGCCCTGGGAAACATCACATTTCAGTAATCCTGGATCCCCCCCAGCTGAGAAGTTAATTGGAGCGTAACGGGATAGCGGGATTTGTTGATGCTGATTTTTGCATGATTATAGAAGTTGAGACATTATGTTACAGTTGTACATGACGTTGGTGGCAACATTCGGGAGTACTGTGTTCAGTTTTGGTCTCCCTACTATAGGAAGGATGTCATTAAGCTGGAAAGAGTGCAGGGGCCATTTACGAGTAAGTTGCCAGGACTTGAGGTGCTGAGCTATAGGGAGAGGTTGGGGAGGCCTAAGACTTTATTTCTTTGAGCGCAGAAGGCGATGTTATAGGGGTGTATAAAATCATGAGGGGAATAGATAGAGTGAATGGACACTTTTTTACCCAGGGTAGGGGAATGGAGAAAAAGAATACATATGTTTAAGGTGAAAGGAGCAAGATTGAATACAAACCTGAGGAGTGACCTTTTCACTCAGAGGGTGGTGGTTACATGGAACGATCTGCCAGAAGAGATAGTTGAGGTAGATTCTATAACAGCATTTAAAAGACACTTGGACAGACACTTGGACAGTTACTTGAATCGAAAAAGTTTAGAGGGATAGGGACACATGTGGGCAAATAGGATTAGCTTAGATGGGTCATCTTGCTTGTCATGGACAAGTTAGACTGAAGGGCCTGTTTCCTCTATGAATCTATGATCTATTGTGGAGGTAGGCAAGTTGTAGTGAGTCCAGTTTCTTGCTAAAGTAGGAGTTGATGTGCACCATAATCAACCTGTTCATCACCACCAACATTAGTGCGACTGGTTGGTAGTCATTGCATCAAGTCATCTTACTCTTCTTTGGCACCAGTATTATTGATGCCCTTTCAAACCAAGTGGGAACCTCGGATCTTGAAGATGTCCTCAAAAAACTCCAGGAATTATGTCCGTGTATGTTTTGAGAATGTGGCTTGGAACACCATCAGGTCCAGACACTTTCCAAGGGTTCACCCACATAAAGGATCTTCTGATGTTGAATTCAGTGATTGAGATTACATTGCCATCAGGAGCTATAGGGAGCTGAGAAGGCACATCAGTATTCTCTCTTTTGAAGCATGCGTAGAACACATTAGGCTTGTCTGGGAGTAATATCTCGCTGTCACTTGAGCTACCACTTGGTTTCGCCTTGTAGGAATGATTGCGTGCAGGCCTGGACACAGCTACCAAATGTTGACCCCACCCTTCAATTTAGAGCATAAGTGTCTCTTTGCCTTTTTGATGACCTTATCAAGGTCGTACCAGGACGTCCTGTATGAACCTGCGTCGCCAGACTTGAATGCCTGAGATTTCAGGATCTCCTGGTTTATCCAAGGCTTCTAGTTGGGGAACACTTGGATGGGTTTTGGTGCGAACATTTCCCTCCATATATTTTCTTGTAAGTCAGGAACAATCAAGGGTGTATTCGGTTCTATTGCTGAGTCCTTGACCATCTGGTCTACCGACTCCATGCAATCGTGGTCATTCCTTTTGCCTTCTCTGTGCGGTCCTCACCACTGGAGTTGTGCTCTTCAGTCGCTGCCTACACGCAGGAAGAAGGAGCACAGTTAGGTGGTCCAACTTCCCAAAGTGAGGGCAAGGGATGGAGCAATAGGCATCTTTGAAGGTGGAATAGCAGTGTTGGGGGGTGTTTTATCCTCTGGTGCTGTAGGCACACACACTGATAGCAGTTAGGAAGTGACTTTTTCAAATTGTCCTTGTTGAAGTCCCTGGCTATGATAGGAAAGGTATCGAGGTACAACATCTAGGGTTTGTTGACCATGGTGTGCAGCTCCTCCAGTGCTAAACGGACATCTGCCTGGAGGGGAAAGTAGACCACAGTCATGATGAAGGAGGTGAATTCCCTCAGGAGGTAGAATGTACGGCACTTCACTGCTATATGTGTAGCTTGTATAAAACAGTGGTTTACTCCTTTAATTTCAACAGGCGCTATTTTAAGGAGATGAACACGGCAATAAATAACCGTATAATGAAGCTTCATGGAGAGCATATCGATGCATCCCTGAAAAAAATAGGACATGCGGACACTGTTTATTAAATATATTTGTTCTAATATCTGGACACAAAGAACTGCAGAAGGTCATTTACAAAAAAAGAGACTAGGTCTTGGAGTAACTCAGCAGGTCAGAAATCATCTCCAGGGCAAATGGATAGACAATGTTTCGGGTCGAGACACTTCTTCAGGCTGATTTGCTAGTGCTACATAGATGAGTTTAAACTAAACAGTGGGGGTGGGGTCAACAACGTGGAAGCATATGCGTGCAGTTAATGGGAAAGAGAACGTAGGTATGGTCACGTTTAAACTATCAGGGCAGGGGGATGGGAACCAATGCAAGGAGACAGAGGGCCATAAAAGGACAGAAGCAAAAGGCAGAAGAGAGATTTTTTTTTTTTAATTGAAAGCTTTGTGCCTTAATGTGAGGAACCGACTAGAGGGCAGGCCATCCTAGACAGGGTATTGTGTAATGAGGATTAATTACCAATCTTGTTGGGCAAAGCCCCTTAGGCAACAGTGACCATAACATGGTGGAATTCTGCATCAGGATGGAGAGTGACACAATTAATTCAGAGACTAGGGTCCTGAAAGGAGACTTTGAAGGTATGAGATGGGAATTGGCTGGGATAGACTGGAAAATTACACTTAAAGGGTTGACGGTGGAGATGCAATGGCAAAGATTTAAAGACCGCATGGATGAACTCCAAAAAATTGTTCATCCCTCTTGTGTTTCCCACATTGTTGACCCATCGGGTCAAGCAGCATCTGTGGGGGGAAAGGGATTGTCATGGTTTGAGCTGAGATCCTGAACCAGAATGCCTGAATAACTCCAGCAGTTTGTGTTTTAGTCCAGATTCTAGCATTTGCGGTTGCTTGTGGCTCCATAAAATGAAGGAAGGAAATCACCTCATCTTTTAACTCAGCACATTATAGTCGTTAGAACTGTGTCAAATGTAATCATTTTATGGTCGTGAGCTGTTTCACCCCTTGACTCTTACATTTCTAGTACGCAGTTGTTTGCATTCTTCTGCATTAGGATGGAGAGTGACACGGTTACAGTAATTCAGAGACTATGGTACTGAAAACGAAAGGAGACTTTGAAGGTATGAGGAATTGGCTAGGATAGACTGGCAAATTATACTTAAAGGGTTGACAGTGGAGATGCAATGGCCAAAGATTAAAGACCACATGGATGAGCTCCAAAAATTGTTCATCCCTGTCTGACGAAAATATAAAACTGGGAAGGCAGCTCAACTGTGGCTAACCAGACGATTCACAAAAAGCTGGAGTAACTCAGCGGGACAGACAGCATGTCTGGAGAGAAGGAATGGATGACGTTTTGGTTCTCGACCCAAAATGTCACCCATTCCCTCTTTCCAGAGATGCTGCCTTTCCCGCTGAGTTATTCCAGCTTTTTGTGTCTTTCTTTGGTTTAAACCAGCATCTGCCGTTTCTTCTTACACATTTTGTCTGCGCCACTGCGAAATCTCCTCAAGGTATGTCTACTTTGAAGAAGTTCTCCTCCTCTCTCCGAGGAGAGTTCTGCAATACCTTCTCCCGCTGCTCCCCCTCTGTGATTCCTCCAGCTCTCCCACTGTTCCCATTCATTGTTCTTTATCTCTCCACATCACCGTCTATATCTCTCGTTTCCCTTGTCCTTAACCAGTCTGAAGAAGGGTCTCGACCCGAAACGGCACCCATTCCTTATCTCCAGAGATGCAGCCTGTCCCATTGAGTTACTCCAGCTTTCTGTGTCTATATTAGGATTGTAAACCTTGACAAGGAGCCCCTACACCCTGGCACTTTGTCTCTGTGTCAATGACTTTACCTTCAAGACGCCATCCAAGAGTATGTAAAGTCAGTGACTTTATATCTAACAATCTAAAATTACAGGGGAAGCTCACAATAGACAATAGACAATAGACAATAGACAATAGACAATAGGTGCAGGAGTAGGCCATTCAGCCCTTCGAGCCAGCACCGCCATTCAATGCGATCATGGCTGATCACTCTCAATCAGTACCCCGTTCCTGCCTTCTCCCCATACCCCCTCACTCCGCTATCCTTAAGAGCTCTATCCAGCTCTCTCTTGAAAGCATCCAACGAACTGGCCTCCACTGCCTTCTGAGGCAGAGAATTCCACACCTTCACCACCCTCTGACTGAAAAAGTTCTTCCTCATCTCCGTTCTAAATGGCCTACCCCTTATTCTCAAACTGTGGCCCCTTGTTCTGGACTCCCCCAACATTGGGAACATGTTATCTGCCTCTAATGTGTCCAATCCCCTAATTATCTTATATGTTTCAATAAGATCCCCCCTCATCCTTCTAAATTCCAGTGTATACAAGCCCAATCGCTCCAGCCTTTCAACATACGACAGTCCCGCCATTCCGGGAATTAACCTAGTGAACCTACGCTGCACGCCCTCCATAGCAAGAATATCCTTCCTCAAATTTGGAGACCAAAACTGCACACAGTACTCCAGGTGCGGTCTCACCAGGGCCCGGTACAACTGTAGAAGGACCTCTTTGCTCCTATACTCAACTCCTCTTGTTACGAAGGCCAACATTCCATTGGCTTTCTTCACTGCCTGCTGAACCTGCATGCTTCCTTTCATTGACTGATGCACTAGGACACCCAGATCTCGTTGAACTCCCCCTCCTCCTAACTTGACACCATTCAGATAATAATCTGCCTTTCTATTCTTACTTCCAAAGTGAATAACCTCACACTTACCTACATTAAACTGCATCTGCCATGTATCCGCCCACTCACACAACCTGTCCAAGTCACCCTGCAGCCTTATTGCATCTTCCTCACAATTCACACTACCCCCCAACTTAGTATCATCTGCAAATTTGCTAATGGTACTTTTAATCCCTTCGTCTAAGTCATTAATGTATATTGTAAATAGCTGGGGTCCCAGCACCGAACCTTGCGGTACCCCACTGGTCACTGCCTGCCATTCCGAAAGGGACCCATTTATCCCCACTCTTTGCTTTCTGTCTGTCAACCAATTTTCTATCCATGTCAGTACCCTACCCCCAATACCATGTGCCCTAATTTTGCCCACTAATCTCCTATGTGGGACCTTGTCGAAGGCTTTCTGAAAGTCGAGGTACACCACATCCACTGACTCTCCCTTGTCAATTTTCCTAGTTACATCCTCAAAAAATTCCAGTAGATTTGTCAAGCATGATTTCCCCTTCGTAAATCCATGCTGACTCGGAATGATCCCGTTACTGCTATCCAAATGCTCAGCAATTTCGTCTTTTATAATTGACTCCAGCATCTTCCCCACCACTGATGTCAGACTAACTGGTCTATAATTACCCGTTTTCTCTCTCCCTCCTTTCTTAAAAAGTGGGATAACATTTGCTATCCTCCAATCCACAGGAACTGATCCTGAATCTATAGAACATTGAAAAATGATCTCCAATGCTTCCACTATTTCTAGAGCCACCTCCTTAAGTACTCTGGGATGCAGACCATCAGGCCCTGGGGATTTATCAGCCTTCAGTCCCATCAGTCTACCCAAAACCATTTCCTGCCTAATGTGGATTTCCTTCAGTTCCTCCATCACCCTAGGTTCTCCGGCCCCTAGAACATTTGGGAGATTGTGTGTATCTTCCTCAGTGAAGACAGATCCAAAGTAACGGTTTAACTCGTCTGCCATTTCTTTGTTCCCCATAATAAATTCCCCTGCTTCTGTCTTCAAGGGACCCACATTTGCCTTGACTATTTTTTTCCTCTTCACGTACCTAAAAAAACTTTTGCTATCCTCCTTTATATTATTGGCTAGTTTACCCTCGTACCTCATCTTTTCTCCCCGTATTGCCTTTTTAGTTAACTTTTGTTGCTCTTTAAAAGAGTCCCAATCCTCTGTCTTCCCACTCTTCTTTGCTATGTTATACTTCCTCTCCTTAATTTTTATGCTGTCCCTGACTTCCCTCGTCAGCCACAGGTGTCTCTTACTCCCCTTAGAGTCTTTCCACCTCTTTGGAATAAATTGATCCTGCAACCTCTGCATTATTCCCAGGAATACCTGCCATTGCTGTTCTACCGTCTTCCCTGCTAGGGCCTCCTTCCAATCAATTTTGGCCAGCTCCTGCCTCATGCCTCTGTAATCCCCTTTGCTATACTGTAATACCGACACTTCCGATTTTCCCTTCTGCCTTTCCATTTGCAGAGTAAAACTTATCATGTTGTGATCACTGCCTCCTAATGGCTCTTTTACCTCTAGTCCCCTTATCAGATCAGGATCATTACACAACACTAAATCCAGAATTGCCTTCTCCCTGGTAGGCTCCAGTACAAGCTGTTCTAAGAATCCATCTCGAAGGCACTCTACAAACTCTCTTTCCTGGGGTCCATTTCCAACCTGATTTTCCCAGTCTACCTGCATGTTGAAATCTCCCATAACCACCGTAGCATTACATTTTTGACACGCCAATTTTATCTCCTGATTCAACTTGCACCCTATGTCGAGGCTACTGTTTGGGGGCCTATAGATAACTCCCATTAGGGTCTTTTTACCCTTACAATTTCTCATTTCTATCCATACTGATTCAACATCTCCTGATTCTATGTCACCCCTTGCAAGGGAATGAATATCATTCCTTACCATCAGAGCAACCCCACCCCCTCTGCCCACCTGTCTGTCTTTTCTATACGTTGTGTACCCCTGAATATTCAGTTCCCAGCCCTGGTCCTCTTGTAACCATGTCTCAGTGATCCCTACAACATCATACTTGCCCATGACTAACTGAGCCTCAAGCTCATCCACTTTATTTTTTATACTACGCGCATTTAAGTACAACACTTTAACTTCTGTATTTACCTCCTCTCTCACATCGTTCACAATTGGCCCTGCCCTTAATTTCTTTTCCGCTCTAGAACTTCTGTTCCCATTCTTCCGAGAGTCTTTTGCAATATCTCCTGTATTCCCTTTGACCTCATCTTCATATTCACAATTTGTTAACCCCTCCCCCCCACTACTTAGTTTAAAGCCACAGGTGTCACACTAGCAAACCTGCCTGCCAGAATGTTTGTCCCCCTGCTGTTAAGATGCAACCCGTCCCTTTTGTACAAGTCACCCCTAGCCCAGAAGAGATCCCAGTGGTCCAGAAATCTAAATCCCTGCTCTCTGCACCAGCCCCTCAGCCATAAATTCATACCCTCTATCTCTCTGTTCCTGGCCTCACCAGCACGAGGTACCGGTAGCAGTCCAGAGATAACCACCTTCGACGTCCTACTTCTCAGCGCTTTTCCCAACTCTCTAAACTCCCGCTGTAGCACCTCCTTCCTCTTCCGCCCGACGTCATTCGTGCCCACGTGCACAACGACTTCAGGTTGATCGCCTTCCCTCACTAGGATTTTCTGAAGCCGGTCCGTGATGTGTTGAACCCTGGCACCAGGGAGGCAACAGACCATCCTCAAGTCCCTCCTGCTGCCACAGAATCTTCTGTCCGTCCCTCGGACAATGGAGTCACCGACCACTACGGCTCTTCCAGACTTCGGTCTCCCCTGTCGAGTATCCTTGCCAACAGGTCCGCCACTCGGACTGGAAACATCTTCTGCCCCGACAGTTCCCAAGAGGGTATACCTATTTGCAATAGGCACAGCCACTGGGGTCTCCTGTAGTCCACGTCCACTCCCCCCGGAAACAGTCTCCCACCTTCGCTCGACCTGGACCCTTGGCGTGACAGCCTCACAATAGGTCCTGTCGAGGAAACTCTCGCATTCTCGGATGGCCCTGAGGTCATCCAACTGCCTCTGCAACTCCACCACATGTCCCTTCAGGAGCTGCACCTGGACAATAGAATTCTCACCAGATTAGAACAGCAATTTCAGGAGACACAGAGAACTACTGATAATTGAATCTTGACAAAACAGGAACTCAGTTACTCCAGCACTTTGTGTTTTGCGCAGCAATTTCAGGAGTCTTCTTACAAATTCGTAGCCATAGGTTTAGTTCTCAGTTTAGTATTGTCACCTATACCAAAGTACAATGAAAAGCTTTGTTCTGCATTCTATCCAAGAGGATCAGATGATACTACATAAGTACAATCAAGTCAGACTCAAGTACAATAGGTAGGGCAAAGGGGAAGATGCAGGGTGCAGAGCCTGTAGTTCCCAGCATTGTAGCTAGTTCCAATGTCCACAATGGGGTAGTGAATCAGACAGTATGTATGGACCATTCAGAAGCTTGATAACAGGGAAAGAAGCTGTTCCCGAGTCTGGTGGTGCGAAGTTAAAAGCTTCTGTACCTTCTGCCAGATTGGAGCAATGAGAAGCAGGAATGACGGGCGGAGCAAGTCTTTGATTGTTGGCTGCTTGATTATGTTGGTTACTTAATAGATTCAGATTACAGGGGAGGTTTCTGGTTGGCACCTTCCTTGTGCTCTCCACACTCTGCCGTGTCCTGTAGACACTGGAGTGATATTCCACGCCCGGCTGATCTGCCCTCACTCGGTTTCCACTCTCACCGAGTTCTCTCCCACCCACGGTGACTTGGGCTGCGTGGAGGCTGCTGAGGACCCGTGATGTCGGCTCACCTGCTGAAACGGGTTGACTATCTCGGGTTTGGGGCATCTGTTGACGTCTCCACCCTCACCCAGTGGTTGAGAATGATCAGCCATTTTGCTCAGCTGTTGCTTCTCCCGGGGGCAGCCCCTTCAGCCCATCATTGTTTCCAGCGCTAGTATTGTCCACACTGAGCAGTGCGGTCCCGCACCACATCCTGAGGGGGAGCAATGGTGAACCACAGCCTTTCCCATTGACACGGGTCACTGCAGAGCCAACAAGGCTCAGGACTTCCTCACGGGGAGGCTGCTTTATCTGCAGTGAGTCTGAGCTCGGTTTGTGCAGGAAACCAGCGTTCACTCTTGTGGTTGGTTACCCGGTTTATTTCTCAGATGGCTTGGTTTGTGGTGAAGATAGACACACAATTCTGGAGTAATTCAGCGGGCCCGGCAGCATCTCTGGATAGAAGGAGTGGGTGATGTTTCGGGTTGAGATCCTTCTTCAGACTGAGAGTCGGGGGAGAGGGAGGCACCGAGATAAGGAGCCGTAAGGTGTGAAAACGAGACATCAAAAGAGATGTAGCTAAAGAAAAATGTAGAATAGATCATTTCTGGTTCCAGGAACAACAATGTCTGTGATTTGTTGTCCCGCAATCAGCAACTGACCCACGACAGAGGGAGATCCCGATGCAAATCCGGAGATTCCCGTAGCTACACGACAGGTGATCCCGTCTATTGTGACACCGAGCAAGTTGTTCACAACTGTGTAGTGGTAAACCGAGAGGGCAGGGACACAAGCAGTGATAAAGTAAAGCAATGTGATTGTGTTGGGTGAAGAGTAAATGCTTTGTGTGGGAAGAGGCCGGTCTCAGTATCTGTGTATTCAGGAGTTTCATACTCACTAACCTTTAGCTTCACTATACGGGAGAACAAAATTGAGCCCCTACGACAGGTCAGTCCCCGAGTCATATTTGAGCAACAAGACTGAACCTATCGCTGGAACGCAGATTTCTTCCTGTGCAGAGTAGTTGAAGTACGCCGTCACATTCGTCGCCGAGAGAGGTATAGGAGGCAATTGTGGCGCAGGAACATGGAATAGCTATTGCAGCGGGAGTTTTGGAACCCCCGGCAATGGGGAGCAGTAGGTTCAAGTCTTCCACTAGGTACCTGTGGGCTGGGTCCTACGAAGAACTATAGGAAGGAAGACTGGTGGGTAGAGTGGACATTTTACATGTGAGTGTGCATGACAATAGATGCAGGAGGAGGTTAGTCGGCCCTTCGAGCCAGCACCGCCATTCAATGTGATCATGGCTGATCATTCTCAATCAGTACCCAGTTCCTGCCTTCCCCCCATACCCCCTGACTCCGCTATCCTTAAGAGCTCTATCTAGCTCTCTCTTGAATGCATTCAGAGAATTGGCCTCCACTGCCTTCTGAATGAATGCGATTGTAACTAAAATGGCCCAGCCTCCCCAAGGTGATGCTAACGGATAAAAACAGAAATTGTGGAGTTTAGAATCTCGAGACAAATTCTAATATCGTAGTTAGTTATAGGTAGTGTTTAAGACACTATATTCAGTCACAGCGGCTGTGTGGTATTGGAGCGGAGCATCGAAGGGTTGCAGACTTTAACAAAAAACAGAACATACAGTATCGTAACTAACAAAACAAAACAAAAAATATGGAATTCAGTAACAACTTTCACACAGAACACGGTGAACACACTATTGACTAAACAGGCTTCCTTATCTGTGTGGGATGATTGGGATGTATCAATTGCTTCCATGTCGTAAAGGGATTTTCACAGTTCTGTTTGGGTTTTTTTGGTTGTGGCCTTGAGTTTGTGGGCTGTTCTTTGTTTCTGTGTTCAACAGACTTATTTTCAGACATTTGAGCATTTTTTTGAATGAACTAACCCCATCAATTCTCAGCAAGCTTCTACAATTTGCAGATCGATCTGTCCCCGAGCTGAACATGAAGTACGGACACCCCTTCAAATGCGTACACGTCAATTCGCAGTCTAACAAGCTTTACAACCTCTATAATCCAAGCTCTGCAATAAATCAGAATTTGGAATTTGAGGTTTGGAAATGGTTGGAGTTTAGGTTGATGTGAGGGTGTTTCACTTTAAACATGTTGAACATTTACTACATCAATAATTTCCAGCATCACTCTCCCTGTGACCACGTGGGTTTTCTCTGTGTGCTCCGATTGCCTCCCACATCACGGACGTGCAGGTTTGTAGGTTAATTGGCTTTGTCCCTAGTGTGCAGAACAGAACTAGTGTAAGGTACTAAGGTAAACGAAAAGGTATGGCATTTGTGTAATTTTGCTTTGCATGATAGGAAGAGAAAATACATGAGTGAGCGCAAAGGCTGTTATATGTTTGTTAAATTTAAATCGGGAGAATGTTGAATGAATCTTATGCTGCAGACGGAATAGCATTGAAAAATTCTGCTCCTCTGTTTTACGAGGCAGTGTCTCTTTAAGGAACTTGTGTGAGTTGTGTGGAACTGGAGCCACACATCCATCTTTTCTTTTCCTTTATTCTTTGGATTATGTGTTGGAAGTTTTCACTGTGAAAATTATTGTTTTTCAGGTTATTTGTGAAGGTTCTAAAGAAAGAGCATGGAGTTTTGTCTCGTCTTGTCCAATCTGTGTTTTTTTAAACTGTTTATTTTCTTTTAAATTGATTTGAGAGAGTCCAGGATTCCGCACTGGCCATGTGGAATCCAGGTGTTATAAATATGAGTGTCTCTATTCCAGATATGAGATGCCTTCATTTCAGAAGGAAATTGGTATGTGGGGAAAATGTGATTCAAGTATATTTAAATTGGGAATTTGAAATTGGTATCTTCAGTGAGTGGAACGTTAGGGGAGCAATCTTTAAAGTTATTTTACTCACAATAATGTTTTAATTTCCAGAAGTTTTAAAGGTTTTACACAAGATTTGACATGCTAAGTTTAGTTTTGCTGTTTCTTAGAAAAAAAATGTTTCGATGTAATCATACTTTCTTTGCAGATGTTCTTAATTGCGTTGGAGAACACGTGTCAATCAAGTAAGGACAGAAAATGATCCCGGGACCATTTGTGCCAAAATTACTGTGTGGGGGGGGGGGGGGGGGGGGTGCTGCAGGTCAAACAACTAAATGATACAGGGAGCAGTGAGGACAGTAGACAAACTGCTAAGGGAAATGGAACCGCAGATATCACTTCAAAAAAGTTGTTGATAGACCATCTCGGATGGTCGATGGAATCAGGAAGCAAAATGTGGAATTTTGTGGAACATTACTCAGGCACACTGCTGGCAAAGATAGCTGCCCTAGATGCGAATGTCTTCCGATTAGATACTCGACCTCTTGAATGTGACTCTGTTTGTGAACACCGCATTCTAGCTGAAAATTTGGGGATTCACTTGCTTCAAATGACTTTACAGGAACATCTGACGGCTCGGGTAGCATTGAGGATGTTCAATATGTAGATGACCTTTTAGCCTCTCTAGTATTATGGAAATATTCGTCTATACTCGACTGGGGGAAGATTTATTATTTTGTTCAGACACACGGCAAGGATGTTGATCATGTTTGAACACCTCTGTAAAATATTGGGGATAGAACTATGAACAGGCAAGTGCTTTAATCAGTGCTATTGTACACGGGTTGCAACCTCCTATCGAACAAATGTCTGTGTAATTTGCATAAGATGGGAAACAAAAACAAACGCAGAGGATGTTTTGCTTGTTTTATAATATTGTCAGCGCCAGGCTGAACAACAGCAGCAAAGAACCAGCGAGAAACCAGTAAGTATCCTGGTAGAAACATCTTACTTTCAAGGTCCTAGGACCCAAAGGGAAAGGATGTTTGGAAAGGGAAGTGGAAGAGCTAGGTCACAAGGCAGGGGCAAGCAAAATAAATGTTTTTAAAAAAATTGTGGTCAATGTAGACACCGGGTTGGAAGCTGCCTGCAACAATATATTTCAAACACTCGCCAAGAACACTATCTAATGTTTACAATAATGATCGCCCCTACACCATGAATAGCCCCTTGGGACTCTGTCAAGAGTTAATGATCTGTAATCATTTAGAAACCATTCAGATGCCCGAGCAGATACGTTCATCAGCTGCCAGTCCAAACAACAGGACATTCCTCAGTGTCTGCAGAATTCTATTCACCAATTCTATTCCCCCATGATGAAGTAAGAAATATGCAAGCTGCTGCCGATGTTTCTGAGCGACAGTTGGGGACCGATGCCAAATATCTTCAATCTCTAAATGGATTTTATACAAATAGCTGAATGTTCAGGGTTATAATTATGCACGTTTTTGCTTATTAACTTTCTCGATGGATAGAAGCCTATCCAACTCTGGAAATGGTGCTGTAACCGTTGTTAAACGTTTATTACAATACTCATCCTTAGGTTTGGAATCCGTGAGAAGATATCAAGTGACAATAGCCCATACGTTACGGGCAAGGTGGTACTGGAACTGTCAAAAGCTTTGTAGCACAAGCATCATTTCACTTTTCCGTACCACCCACAATCAAATCGAGCGGCAAAATAGAGTCCTGAAAAATAAATGGGGCAATTTGTGCGAGGAGGCTGGACTAAAGTGGCCCGAGGCGCTTCAGCTGGCCCCCATGACAATGGGTGCGCACTGAACAGAGTAACCGGCCTATCTCCACACAAGGTCGTATTTGGGAACAACCCATGCGCCTAAGCGTCGCTCCTCCCCTCTCCGTCAGATGGACATCCATAACATGAGTGAAGAAAAGCATGTTGCATTATTGTGTGGCACTAACATGAATTCTTCAACGTTTCCATCAGCAGGTAATTGAAGCCCAGAAGGTCGTGACGACTGCGGATTGCCGTATCTACCAGCCAGGAGACTGGGTATTCGTGAGATCCTACCGACGGGAAAATTGCCTTGAGCCCCGATGGGAAGGTCCACACAAAATGCTGCTGACTACGCAGACCTCAGTGAAGGGTCAAAGGAAGTACCGCATGTTAAACCCGCTGCACCACTGAACCAGGAAACCTGTGGCAAGGAAAACTCCGGAGATAAGGACTAATTGAGTTATCTGATTATTTGGGACGTTTAAGTAATCACTATGCATGCTTGGCTTGGGATATTAGAAACATAGAAAATAGGTGCAGGAGTAGGCCATTCGGCTCTTCGAGCCTGCACCACCATTCAATATGATCATAGCTGATCATCCAACTCAATAACCTCTACCTGCTTTCTCTCCATACCCCCTGATCCCTTTAGCCATAAGGGCCACATCTAACTCCCTCTTAAATATAGCCAATGAACTGGCCTCAACTACCTTCTGTGGCAGAGAATTCCACAGACTCACCACTCTCTGTGTGAAGAAATGTTTTCTCATCTCGGTCCTAAAAGACTTCCCCGTTATCATTAAGCTGTGACCCCTGGTTCTGGACTTCCCCAACATCGGGAACAATCTTCCCGCATCTAGCCTCTCCAACCCCTTAAGAATTTTATATGTTTCAATAAGATCCCCCCTCAGTCTTTTAAATTCCAGCGAGTATAAATCTAGTCTATCCAGTCTTTCTTCATATGAAAGTCCTGCCATCCCAGGGATCAATCTGGTGAACCTTCTCTGTACTCCCTCTAAGGCTAGAATGTCTTTCCTCAGATTAGGAGACCAAAACTGTACACAATACTCCAAGTGCGGTCTCACCAAGGCCCTGTACAACTGCAGCAGAACCTCCCTGCTCCTATACTCAAATCCTCTTGCTATGAATGCTAACATACCATCCGCTTTCTTCACTGCCTGCTGCACCTGCATGCTTGCTTTCAATGACTGGTGCACCATGACACCCAGGTCACGTTGCATCTCCCCTTTTCCTAATTGGCCACCATTCAGGTAATACTCTGCTTTCCTGTTCTTGCCGCCAAAGTGGATAACCTCACATTTATCCACATTATATTGCATCTGCCATGCATTTGCCCACTCTCCTAATCTATCCAAGTCACTCTGCAGCCTCCTAGCATCCTCCTCACAGCTAACACTGCCACCCAGCTTCGTGTCATCCGCAAACTTAGAGATGTTGCATTCAATTCCTCGTCCAAATCCCTCGTCCAAATCCATCATATTCTGTATGTTGTCTTTTGTTCGATACAATATCTTTTTGCGCCTTAGCAAAGAATATGCTCTGCGTTCTAATCCGTCGAGTTGCTGGATATGTTCTAGAGCACCCACACATTCAAAGAGGGGTGTGCCTACGCTGCCATTAGCTCTTAATCAGAGTGAACTTGAATCCGTTCTCTACTTTGAGAACGTCACGAGAGGGCGAACAGGAATCTGCACTACCAGTAAGGATGTACCCTGTCCTTTCAACTGCTTTGAGGGATTGTATCAGCCTTGCTATAATGGATTGCGTGCCCCTCCGGTGCTGGGATTGCTCAGGGTGAGGTTTGCACATACCCTAATACCCGGGGTGCGGGGCCGGCCTTGGGCAACTCCGACGCCACTGCTGACCCCCAGCTCTGTTAACGACGCGTGCTGGGTCTGTGGCCACAAGGCTTACCCCTGGCTGCTGGGGACGCTCCTTTCCAAATGGAGCATGTGGCTTGATCCAAGTCCTTGAAAGGGTTGCTGTTCCTTTGCCGATGTGATACCATACGTGCACCACCTGCAATGGCGCTCTCTACACCCAACTGGGAGAGGCTGCCATCGAAGAGCAGCCACAGAGGCTGAACCATTGTGGATGGAGCGGCCCTATTCTGGAAGCCTGCGAGACTAGCTTGCAAGAGCACCAATATGGCCTCGGGCAACGGATAAGTTGGCCACTGAGACAGCCCAGGAGTTAGAGGATACAAGCTGGGCCATTAAAAGCACTAAGGCTGAGATGGTAGTGATGTGGCACTTCAGAACCGGTTAGCATCAGACTTCTAGTTGGCCAAGGAAGGTGGTACATGTGCCGTTATTGGTCGGGAATGTTGCACGCACATTCCCGATTCATTGACAACATCACTGACTTGGCTGCACACATGCAGAAGGAGGACAACAAGGTCAAGAAGATTGGGAGGGAACTACACCAAAGCCCTTCTTCACCCTGGGGGGCCTTTAGCTGGCTTCGTTCCCTGCTGGGAATCAGGGCAGCTCTATCATACAGTGGGCGTAGGGGCTTTGTTCCTGTAATGTCCTCCGTAAGACACTGTTGTGGCTAGCATAATGAATATATGCCCCGACATCTTGTAAGAAGATTTTATTACTAATCCTTCACCAGAAAACTTCTACAAGGTCACCTGACCTCAGTCACGAGGCACAAGCTCATTGGCCAGCTTCTGCTCTTGGCCTCAAGGGGGCACTGGCATTTATATTACATATACATCACATCTCCCCCTTTACTTTACTTACATCACATCTCCCCCTTCAACGTTGGGGTCAAAACTAATAACTTGAAGCTTTATTCAATTTAATGTGGATGAAACACCACAAATAACACAATGCTCTTCAAACTACAAAACTATCAATTTTGCATAACAAGCTGTGCCGGGGGTTTTGACAATCGCCCACTTCTCGCCCAAGTCGTATTTCCAACCCGTTCTGTGTGGTATTTATGTTGTATGCGTGTGTGGCTTGGCACGCTTTGAGCCGGTTCCTCCACCACAGGACCTTGTGATGCGGCCTGTGATAGTCCTCTTGAATTTGGGAGACTAGCTCCTTCTAGGAGAGGGGCTCCTCTGTCTGGCTGACTCTCCGTCTCGTCTGGGAGACGAGCTCCTTCTGGGAGAGGGGTCCTCCTTGTGGGAGAGTGCTCGCGCTGGTCTGCTGCGTGTTGCCAGGGCATTGCTCAACTGCTTCGTGCGCAGGTCATACGTCCTTCCTGTTTCTGCGGAACTCAGTACCGCTCGGTATAGAGATGACGTAGCACCGAGGGGAAAGGTTTTCTCTTGCAATGCAGCCACGTTGCCACTCGGTTGGTTTGGCACGAAACCACACCTGTTGTTGTTGTTCCAGGCACAGCAGCGGCTTGGCACTTGCCTTCTCATTGAAGTATGCTGCCTGTTTATCTTGCCGGACGACCAGTTGTGGTCCCATGGGAGGGACATGATGCGGCAGTAAGAGAGATAGAGGCGACGGCAATTTGGTTCTTAACAGTCTACTGTTCAGTAACTGTGAGGGGGCAATCTGCTTCATGTGTTCGGCTGATGCCTCGGCGATCAAACACATGTCACTGCATTTTTCCAGTGTTAAATCATCGCATTGTAGTAGTTTCTCCCGGAGCGGCTGACTGGTGATGCCACAGACGATTCTGTCTCTTGGCCTCAAGGGGGCACTGGCATTTAGATTACATATACATCACAGTTCCTAATGCTTGTCGCATTTTTTAAAAACTTATGCTTAAAATCAATCTGTGGAGCCGTAGCTCAGAGAACAGATATTTCCATCATGATCCAAAACCGACCATCCCTGACATAATCACCACTGAGTTCCTGAAAGTCTGTGCTGTCGAACCCTAGCAAAACCTTATGTTATCCTTCATAGGACATAGGGGGGAAGTGTGGACGTTGCAGTATGACAAAGGTTAATATAGCTGTCCAGCACAATGTTAAGGTACAGCACAACGTGGAAGCTGAAATATGACAAAGATTAAGATAGCTTTAGGCATTCATTGATGCACATCAATGTTCCTGAAAGGTATTCATTGACGCACGCCAAGGTTCTTGATATTGAAAATTAAATAAAGGATTAAATAACATGTAGGTTGACTTGTATTAGTGTTATTGCATTTGTATATTAATGTTTTGAGAACGTATCGATGATAAGAAATTAGAAAGTGCACACAATTTCAAGGGTCGAAATCTGTATAAAATGTTGATCGTTCTGAGTGGAATTTCATAGTACATGTACTTGGATTGTACTGCTCTCCTTGTGCACAAGTTGTTGTAATATATAAGACAAGGGTGATGTTGTGATATTGCTGGGACTACTTTGTGTATCCAAGGACTACTTTGTATGCCTGTGTATATAAGTGATTGGTGTGATTAGGCGGTCACTCTGGATCCAGGCGGCCTTGGAATAAACAGCCTGGAGTACAAGCTGCACAATGATAACATCTTAAACATGTGCACTCGTGGTCCGTCCAGAGTCACAACAAAGGCACAACAGGTACCGGACCACGAAGTACAACATGGTGGCAGTGGTTTGGGTGTTTAGCCTAGAAAAGGAAAACAACAAAAACCCCAAGAAAAAAAGTTAACAAGTGCGTAAGAAAGAAAAAAAAAAGGTTAACAAAAAGGAATGTAGGGCGGCACGGTAGCGCAGCGGTAGAGTTGCTGCTTTACAGCGAATGCAGCGCCGGAGACTCAGGTTCGATCCTGACTACCGGTGCTGCACTGTAAGGAGTTTGTTCGTTCTCCCCGTGACCTGCGTGGGTTTTCTCCGAGATCTTCGGTTTCCTCCCACACTCCAAAGACGTACAGGTATGTAGGTTAATTGGCTGGGTAAAATGTAAAAATTGTCCCTAGTGGGTGTAGGATAGTGTTAATGTACGGGGATCACTGGGCGGCACGGACTTGGTGGGCCGAAAAGGCCTGTTTCCGGCTGTATATATATGATATGATATGAAACCCAGCAAAAAGGTTAACAGGGAGATAAGATAGAGCCCTGAAGAACAAAAAAAGTTTCCCGCTCGGTAAGGGGCCAATATATGTAGGTATACTTACCTGCTCAGTAATCAGCGGCGAGCTGCCGACGTGACGCTGCAAGCTGCTGAGGGCGGTGTGTGAAGGCCCACATCGCACCCCAGCACCTGTGGGCGGGGCCGGAGAGCACCTGTGGGCGGGGCCGGGGAGCACCTGTGGGCGGGGCCGGGGAGCACCTGTGGGCGGGGCCAGAGCGCACCGCGATTACAGCAGTGGGAGCCCAGCAGTGGGAGCCCAGCAGTGCCAGCCCAGCAGTGCCAGCCCAGCAGTGCCAGCCCAGCAGTGCCAGCCCAGCAGTGCCAGCCCAGCAGTGCCAGCCCAGCAGTGCCAGCCCAGCAGTGCCAGCCCAGCAGTGGCAGCCCAGCAGTGGCAGCCCAGCAGTGGCAGCCCAGCAGTGGCAGCCCAGCAGTGGGAGGCCAGCAGTGGGAGCCCAGCAGTGCCAGCCCAGCAGTGCCAGCCCAGCAGTGGGAGCCCAGCAGTGGGAGCCCAGCAGTGCCAGCCCAGCAGTGCCAGCCCAGCAGTGCCAGCCCAGCAGTGGGAGCCCAGCAGTGGGAGGCCAGCAGTGGGAGCCAAGTCATGGTGGTGGAGCATCAAGAGCCTACACTACGTTTTGATCTACACAGCACGTCTTCTTGAGGGGAAGATATGGAACAAAATGAATATTTCATAGTATGTTGATATTTTAGTTAATTCATAGAAACATAGAAAATAGGTGCAGGAGGAGGCCATTCGGCCCTTCGAGCCAGCACCGCCATTCATTGTGATCATGGCTGATCATCCACAATCAATAACCCGTGCCTGCCTTCTCCCCATATCCCTTGATTCCACTAGCCCCGAGAGCTCTATCTATCTCTCTCTTAAATCCATCCAATGATTTGGCCTCCACTGCCCTCTGTGGCAGAGAATTTCACAAATTCACAACTCTGGGTGAAAACGTTCCTTCTCACCTCAGTTTTAAATGGCCTCGCCTTGACGCATTAACTTGACAAACTGCCGGAGGAACTCAACAGGTCAGGCAGTAACTGTGGAGGGCAATGGTCAGAGGATGTTTTTGGTCGGGACCCTTTTCAGTCTGAAGAAATGTGTTAACCAGTAATGTTATCTGTCCATTTCCGTCCACAGAAGCCGCCCGGCCCACTGAGTTCCTCCAGCACTTTGTTTTTTTCACTCAGGGTTCCAGCATCTTTGGTCTCTTGTGCCTCTCCCAGCATGACAGCACCAGCAAGGATCTATTGGTTAATGTTACATCTGAAAGGCTGCTGCTGAACACTTGCCTTTCACTGACCTGCTGAGAGTCTGGAACTTGGTTGCCGTTGACTCCCCTCTCCGCCGGCAGAGGGCGACGCCACAGTGGTGAGAGCAGCCGGCCCTTGTCCCACCCCACCGGGTGTCGGGGAGGCTCGGGCGTGTGGGGTACTTGTGGCTGAGCAAAGCCCCGCTCAGCAGAAAGCACTCGCTGGACCCAGGCGTCGTAATCCTCCTCGCGAGCCGGTCCCACACAACATGAGCTGTCTTTCCTCGACACCCTTCATCTCCCTCCGAGACCCAGGGAACTGTCTTCTGTATGGGCTCCTCCTCCACACCCTGCACTCCCTCGCCCTGTTCCACCTGACCCAGACACAAAGCGGTGGTCGGGCATGAGAAGGCCCCCCAATGGGGGTCGCTCCATGCAGGGATTCTGCCCCTCTACATTGAGGACTTGGGGTGGAGGATACGGCACCGCACTGTCTGAGGAGCCCCTTGCAACCTGTTTCTCTCGCAGTTCGCATTCACGCTGCCACTGTTGCGGGCTGGAAGAGTCTGTGTTCCATGTGCACATGGAGTGTGTGAGTCTGTGTTCCACGTGTACATGGAGTGTGTGAGTCTGTGTAGCATGTGTACATGGAGTGTGAGTCCGTGTTCCACGTGTACATGGACTGTGTGAGTGTGTTCCACATGTACATGGTGTGTGTCTGTGTTCCACGTGTACATGGAGTGTGTGAGTCCGTGTTCCACGTGTACATGGAGTTTGTGAGTCCGTGTTCCACGTGTACATGGAGTGTGTGAGTCCGTGTACCACGTGTACATGGAGTGTGTGAGTCCGTGTTCCACATGTACATGGAGTGTGTGAGTCCGTGTTCCTCGTGTACATGGAGTGTGTGAGTCCGTGTTCCATGTGTACATGGAGTGTGTGAGTCCGTGTTCCACGTGTACGTGGAGTGTGTGAGGTTGCAGCCCCCTGTTCCAATACATAAAGGCACTGCTCCTTGCCTTCTGGCTGCACTTCACACCCACCATCCTCATCTTTGGACAAACTGTGCGTAGGGGAGAGGGTAGGGCCGAGGATGTCCTGGCTGGGTTGCTCCTGGGCCTGGCCAGGCTGGCCATCTGTGAGTCACGGCACCAGGTGGAAGAGGGTTCTGGCTGAGTCACTGTTCCCAATGTATCCCAAAACCACGCCAAATGCTTGTTCTCTTTAAGCCGTCATGGACCAGAGATTCCCAGGAGTCAATGAGGAGATTATATTACCTCAAGCAGGATTAAGCACACCTGTGAAGGTTTTCCTTTTGATTAAAGGGGCATTGGAGAGTCTGGAGGAAGAGTTACAGATCACGAAAATCCGGCTTCTCAATGTTTTGAATAACCTTGGCATTCACAAGTATTTATTGCAATGAAATAATTCAAAATAAAATTCTTAAGATTTTTAAAGAAAAGAAAACAACATGCATAAAATCAGAGAATCTTTGAAGTAATTAAAATGCTGAGCAAAAGCAAATTGTTAAACTTGTAGATAGATACAAAAAGCTGGAGTAACTCAGCGGGTCAGACAGCATCTCTTGAAGAAAAAGAATAGGTGATGTTTTGGGTCGAGACTCTTCTTCAGACACTTTACCTTGTTCATACCTTTGTTCCTCACACCAAGATTTCCGGATCAAGGGAATGGAGCTGTGTAGCTGCTCCAGGTATAGTTTGCCACTGGATCCAATAGCAGACTCCCCAGTCTCAGTGTTGTCAGCCTTCTGTTTCCCCACCTCTGGACACTTGGTGCAGTGCAGTGACAGGGCAGAGCCAGGGAATCACTGGGGGAGCTCAACGTCTGCATTCGACGGTCCCCAGCTTGTCAGTGTGTTTGAAGGCAAATGATTCAACAGAAGTGACAGTAAATCTAGGCCAACAATATTCAGCAAAAAATGTACATATGACCATGAATATTTCTCGCAGCTGGAGATCTACAGCTTGGGCGATTGCAACAGAGTTACACAAACAAGGAGGAACTATTTCCATTGGCAGCTTTCTCATTTTGTTAACTGGAACTGTCTGTAAAAAAGAGGAAATAACTGTTCATATTGCCGGGTGTATCACCACCCTGGAAATTTCCACCTGCTAACACTTCCCCTTCAACGCATGAAATCCAATGGCTCATGGTGGCAGCTCAGTGCCATCTTCTCAGGAGCAACTGGGGGTGGGTAGTATAAATTGTTCTTGACAGTGACATCCATGTGCCACAGACAAACAGAACAAAATCCACTGAGAAAAATAGTTTATATTTCAGAGGCATATTAAATATGGATTGAGTCAAGCATTTCTCAGAGGGAAAATGATGCCACTCTTGATTACAGAACGATATTTGGCGAACAGTTCACTTGAAGAGGTCACCAAGATAGGAAGGTAGAACGATATTTGGCGAACAGTTCACTTGAAGAGGTCACCAAGATAGGAAGGTAGAGCCTGTGACTACCACCACCCTTCCCCCCACCTTTCAAACTGAGCAGCACCACTGCATTTAAAAAATGCTGTGAACAATATCATTACCCATTTGCAATGATTTGGAAGAAAATGAAATTCGTGCAATTAATAAAAATAACCTGCACGTATCCAAATTCTCTTAAGTCATCTGAGCAGCCAGAGGACAGTTGATCATTTGGGCAATTTGTGGAGGATGTGGTTTATCTCAAGGGCCGTTTGGAGATAAAACAGGAGCGGTGGAACAATTGTTGAAGAGTCCAGCCTTGCCACATGTGCACGCCTTCATATTATATCTCTGCATCCTGGGGAAGTGGGTGCAAATTCCACCAATTACTTCAGATCCCACAGAACTGGAGTGGAAGTGCACCATCTTTGAGTCCCAAGGGAGTGCCGAAGAAGAAGAGATTGTTTTTTTAATCCAGGTTTCTTGTGAAATTCTGCCTCGAAACCAAAGATTTTGTAGAAAGAATAGTTGTCCGAAGTTCTTTGAAACCTGAAAAGGTGTATTAAGTTGGCCTTGTGGGGCAGAGCATCAAACATTTTATTAAGGGTTGCTGCTTCAAACACTTGGGTTTTGTGCTACAGAATAGGCCACACATAGGCTTTTGCTTGGTGCTCTCCTCCACTGAAGTATAGTCACTGCTTTAAAATGAAAGTATAGCAGCCAAGCAACTTCCAACACTGTTTTGTTTCAGTCCATAAAATGTCAGCCAGTAATGCAACACAAGTATTTGATAGCAACTGACTCATCCTTATTGAGGACACGGGTTTGTGTTGGCTTCACAGTGTAAGATAAACCACATCCTCCACAAATTGCCCAAATGATCAACTGTCCTCTGGCTGCTCAGATGACTTAAGAGAATTTGGATACGTGCAGGTTATTTTTATTAATTGCACGAATTTCATTTTCTTCCAAATCATTGCAAATGGGTAATGATATTGTTCACAGCATTTTTTAAATGCAGTGGTGCTGCTCAGTTTGAAAGGTGGGGGGAAGGGTGGTGGTAGTCACAGGCTGGTTTGAAAGAGCAGGAACATTGCAATAAGATACTGACATTGCATTACTGAGCTACCATGGGGAAACTGGTGAAGACTGCAAGATGTGAGTTCAGATGGAATATCAAGAATGCTTAATTGTCACATACACCAGATGCAGAACAATTAACTTCTTACTTGCTGCTCTTCGGCGCATTAATGCAACAAAACAACAAATCACTATACAGCTTGTAACAAGGCAATGGGTTTAAAACAAGATATCGGGGCAGTTCAGCTTCTGCTTTTGCTGGTACCACAATTGGTGGAGGAACTGAATCTAAAGCACAGGCCGTTATTCCAGTATTAACAGTGACAGATGATTCAGACCACAATGATTCATCTGTTCTAAGATTAGCCATGGAGTGTCTGTGGCCTCCGACACAAAGCTCTACTGCAGCAGAAATCCTAGATATGGCACCCATCAGCAGATTTACTTGATATTCTGCAATGCCCCAGCCCCACTGCTGGAGGGAGGGTTATTGAACATCAAGGCCCGATGAGAGAAGCTGAGAAAGACCAAATTAGGAACTGAAGTAACCAGATGCAGACAGAATTTGCACAGCAATCCCTGAAACATTGGGGATCCCACAGCAATCCCTGAAACATTGGGGAGAGCCCTTGCTGCAATTTTGTGCAATAAATTGCCTTTGGAAGAGAAAATGAAAAGAATGGCAATTGTCAGATATCTGAAATAAAAATGACAATGGTAGAAACCATCAGCAAATCAGGAGGAAAGGAAAATAGAGTTCATGTTTCTGGCCAGGAGATCCTTCACTGGAATCACAATGTTGTCCCACCTCCACAGTGTTTGCGGCATGTTCCATCTTCACATTTTCAGAGTTGACACTGGACATCTGGGGTTCAATGTATTAGGAAAGAGTTGTTAATGTTGCATGAATGACCACCTGTGATTTTGTTTCAATTCCTCCAATGATTCTCAACAATTTCTACAGATGAATCACAACTTGGTTTAGGAACAGCTCTATTCAAGACCGCACGAAATTGTGGTGAGTTGTGGACATCGCCTAGGCCATCACACAGACCAGACACAGACCAAACACAGGCCTTGTGGTTGACACATGTGGCCTAGGCCATCACACAGACCACACTCCCCACCACTTACTCCATCTACACTTCATGTTGCTGTGGGAAAGCCGCCAACATAATCAAATATCTTACCCACTGTTGTCATTCCTTCTTCTCCCTGCACCCGTCATGCAAAAGAATCAGAAGCTTGAAAGTGCACACTACCCAGATTCAGGAACAGCTCTTGTGTTATCAGGCTCCTGGGCGGTCCTTCCATAGGTGAGATTACAGTGGAGATTCTACAACTTACATCATTTTGGTCATTGGTCCTTGTCTCTGAAAGTTTTGCAATATAATGCTGAGAACTACATTCTGCATTCTGTATTTTGTCCTTTGCACCATCTATTGTACTTACATTTGGCTTGATTGTATTTATGTCTAGTTTTATCTGATCAGATAGTATGCCCCAAAACAAAGTTTCAATGTACCTTGGTATACATGAGAACAATAAACCTAAACCTATGGAACACAAACCATTTGATGGCCATATCCCTGGGCTTGGTCTATCCTTGTGCTGGTTGTCCAGTGGATTCCTGCTATAAATGTTGGAGATTTGCTGCAACTTCCCACTTCACCACAGGGTAGATAGAATTGTAAATAGTGTGGATATAAATTGTAGATAATGTGCACAGTAAAAAATTTCAATTCCGAAAATTGCAACTTTGCACTTGTCTAAGTCTAAGTCTTTACTTTCCTCCCTCTTCACAGTATTCATGTTTTTGTGTTTGTTATTTGGGCATAGATGATAGATGACTCATCTTCCTTTGAAGTAACAAGGTTCTGAAAGAGAAAGAAATACCAATTGTATTTGAGATAGTTGCTGTTGTTGCTGTTTAGATCAGTAAACAGCTTTACAGATTTGATGTGGTAATTCATACTTGTACGATCTGGGATTTCATCAACAAGAATCAATATACTTACAGTGCCTGATGCTTGATTGTAGGGCAGTGTACTGTCACTGCTGCCTGTAATAAATGCAAACTTCACAATTAAAATATGACACTGGTGGATTATGTTGACAAAGGAAACGACAAATAGGACATGAAAGTCTAAAGCTTACTGCATTTCACTCTTCCTGACAATAGATCAACAAGACATTGAATTCCAGAAAACCCATCTGCCATCTGTATGTTCATACCTCTACATTTACAGTGAGCTACAGGAATGGTCAGCATGAACAAAACTTCTTTGTAATTCAAGGAAGACTGTGCTTTTCACTTCTGGCTCAGTCAGGAGTTGTGGAGAAGAGTGTTTTTCAGATGACACAAATGGTGTCTTGGTTTCACTTCCGATCAGCAACGACAATGTACAACAGTGCTGTAACAGCAGCCTGGATGTCACTGGTCGGATCTCTGGAGCGGCTATTGTGCCCATTCAGATTAGGCAAGGGCACCAGAACCCACTTAGAGTAGGTTAGGGGACCAGGGCACATTCACAGTAGGTTAGGGGACCAGGACACACTCACAGTAGGTTAGGGGACCAGGACACATTCACAGTAGGTTAGGGGACCAGGACACATTCACAGTAGGTTAGGGCACCAGGACACACTCACAGTAGGTTAGGGGACCAGGACACACTCACAGTAGGTTAGGGGACCAGGACACACTCACAGTAGGTTAGGGGACCAGGACACACTCACAGTAGGTTAGGGGACCAGGACACACTCAGTAGGTTAGGGGACCAAAACACATTCACAGTAGGTCAGGGGACCAGAACACACTCACGGTCGTTTAGGGGGCCAGAACACACTCGGAGAAGGCTGAGGGGCTGAACCCACCCTGAGAAGGTTGGGCTACTAACTGAGCCTCAGCTGACTGTCCCGCTTCACGTCAATGTGCAGAGTGAGGGGCTTTATCCCAGGAATGCCTGATGCTGTTGTAAGTTGGCCAAAGACAGCAGGATCTCAGACTACTCAGTGCCTATAATCCTCACTGTGATAAAAGATTAAAAAATATTTAAATAAAGCCATTTTACCACCAGTTGCTTTTGGCTGGAAGGAGATGGATCCATAATGAATATTACCCTCTGTATCTGTGGAAATAAGTTGGAAACAAAAGATTTATTTGTATTTAAAAAGGGATGATTTAAGTCAATGCAGGGTCATGATATGAAACGCTGATCATCCCTTTCCCTCCATAGATGCTGCTCGACCCATAGAGTACCTCCAGCAGTTTGAAAAAAAACCTCCATGAAAAGTCACTTATCGTAACCTCCTTGTTTTTACTTCTTCATGGGGTGGTGGAAATTACGAAGAGGTTTTGGGTTAATTTGGCTCGTGGTGTTTCGAAGAATGACAATGATTCTCATGGAAACATAGCAAATTCCAACAGGTAGACCAGTCTGTATGGAGGAAGGATGTTCCCTGTTGGGGGAGACCATGACCAGGGGTATAGATTTAAGACAAGAAATAATAAGGATTAAGATGAGGAGAACAAAAAAACTGTTGAATTCTCTACCACAGATTTGGATGGAGCTAAATCATTCAGTATATTTTAGGAATTCGTTAAATTAAGTCAAGTTGAGTTTATTGACAGATTCACAACAATGGCGAGGTGCAGGTACAATGCAAATTTTGCCTGCAGCAGCAACACAGGATTTTGACTCAGGCAACACAAAACATAAATGAAACATAAATTACATTTAAAGACCACAGGTTAGTGGGAAAAAAAGACTGCAAAACTCAAATTAGAGACCAGTCATATGTGGACTAGGATCAAGGGATATGGGGAGATATGATCAGTTAAGGTTCAGTTTTGGTTATTGTCATATATGCCGAGATTCAGTGAAAAGCTTTTGTTGCGTCAGCAGAAAGACAACACATGAACACAATCGATCCATTTATGGTGGAACAAGGTCATGAATTTATATTTTTCTCATTAAAACATGAGCAATGTCCGATTTATTAAAAGATCCCTTCAGATTTTTCAAGAAAGATTACTCTGTTGTTCATCAGATTCACTTGAATGATCAGAAATATGGTCTAAATTCTGGCGAAAACAAAGCCGTCTGAGATAGAAACAAAAAACTCCAGACGCTGGTTAATACACAAAAGGACACAAAGTGCTGGAGTACTTCTGCAGGTCAGGCAGCATCTCTGGAGGACATGTATAGGTGATGTTTTGGATTGTGACCCTTCTTCAGACAGAAAAGAAGGGTCTTGATCCGAAACATCACCGATCCACCATCTATTAATAATGCTCAAGCCATTCTGAAATTTTGTGGTAATTTTTCAGTTATTTTAGAATAAAATCTGAACTACTGGCAAAGTGAATTGGAGGTATTTAATGCTAGACGATATTTTGTGAAAGGGATGGTGACTTTTGAAAGGGCAAGTGTTGTCCATTCATTGTAGAGTCTCTAACCAAGCTGTTAATCTGGATCAGCTTTAAATTAGGAGTGTGAATTTGCTGTACATGGTGATGTCTCAACATTCATCGGTTGACCATGATAGTACAGTGAACATTAGTCAATTGACCAATGCAGAGTAAGACCTGCAGTTGGATGAGGATGATTGGGGCTGAGGGGTGAATTGACATAAGAGAGACTGTTGAATTGATCAATTCGTTTATGTGCTTGAGATTCCCTTCCTCGCATTCTTGTTGCAAAACTGAAATGACAAATGGGTTGCTTCACCAAATACAACACCTCTACAAATAGAGATTCATTGACTGAGTCATCTACTTACCTTCTTGCTTTGTCTTCCTATTCACAGACATGTATTCAGCAACAGGGCTTATCTCAGGTTCTGGGGTCTCATTAACTTCTAGAAAATAAGTATTATTTTCTGATTAAGTATTATTTTCTAATTAAGACATTACTCCGGTTTGATTTTAAAGAAGCAACAATCCAGTGTTTAAACAAGTACCCCATTAATAAAGAGATCTGCCAGAATGGCCAGGAACATGGTTTCAGACGTATGTCAGAGACATTTAATGGTGGGGTAAGACCATGTGTATACAATCGGACAGTTCATCGAAACACAGTGTTCCCTAAATTATGACTATATTAGGATGGTACACAAGGCAAAGCTTTTATTTTAGTGCATGTGACAATAATAAACCAATGAATATCAACTTCATTGTGAAAGTGCCGGGTCATTTCCCAGTCTAGAATTCCAATAGCTCAGAACAGGTTTCAACAGGTTTTACCTGGGTAAATGTGACACGTCCTAACCACAGTAGGCTTAGTCCTGGCTATTGTTTATTGAGGATCTTCAGTAAGAAGTTTGTTATACTGTCGACACTGTCGGTAATCTGGCATTTCAGAGGGAGGGCCCGAGGAGCAGCACTGACAGGAAGGCTGGCTCAGTACAGGGGTAGGACCAAGGAAGCAGGCGGGTAGTTAGAGCATCAGCATTGAGCATGGCCAGGCCAATATGTGGGACAATTTACACAGATATTGTGGACCAAAGGGCCTGTTCCTGTGCTGGACAGTTCTACATTCCACGTCTCTGTCTTCTTGAAAGTCTCTGGTGAGGATAGGGCTCAGAGTAAAGGATCTGTGTCAGGATCTTAACATCAGGCAATGTGCCCATCCCCCAAAGCTTCCAAGCCCTGATCATAAACGTTATTGTCAGAAGGTTGTGTTGTACAAGGAGGACCTGTACTTTCCATTCTTCAGGGTAAGGCTCATTCTTTCTTACCATAGAATTTGTATTTGAAATTAAATCTTTTTTGGGCTCTGGGGCGAGGATGGGGAAGTGACAGTTTAATTGCTCTTAAACAGAGCTGGTTATGACTCAATGAACAGGATGGCCTCATTCCTTACTGTAAACATTCTGTGATTCTGGGATTTGCCGATGTCTCAGCAAACGAGTCCACAGTGACCTCAGGTCCCAAGTAATCACGTAAAAACTTGCTTCCGTGCACCACAGCTGTACAACGGAGGTCGCATTGACCTCAGCTCCTCTGGAGAGGTGCTGACGGTTAAAGAGGAGCATTGCTCCAGTAGATGAACAGGCAAGCCTGTTGAAGGTGAGGTGTAATGTTGCACTGAGAAAGAAAGCGACGAGGATTAGAGCGATGACGCAACATTGCTTGATCTCAATCTGCACTCTGATCAAGTCTGTAGTGGCCCCATTGCTTGGATTTATGACTTGCCTGCTATTGTGCTGCAGATAGAAAATTGAGACAAATCTTGTAAGGCTGCTAAATTTGAGATGGGTTCTCCACAATCTACCCACATTTGGTAGAATCAATGGTGAGAAAGGCCGCACACAGTGGCTGATGCTGCTCCCTGCATTTTCCTGCACTGTTCTCAGGAGCCACCTCTCAGTGAAGTCTCACATCGATGACCCAATTAAAGCTCAGCCAGCTTCACTTGACACATAGTGTCATCTGGATGTCGGACACCAACCTCTGAGGCAGGCACTTTACCCTGTCTTGGTGGGCAAGCGTTTGACGGCACCATTGTGATCTTAGTCGTGTGTGATCAGCCCATCCCATGCTGTCAGTTTAGGAATGTTCCTCATTTATAAGACCAACAATTCTAAAGGAGGACTTTGCAGGAGATTTGTTTGTAACAAAATAAAAGCACAATTCTTCTGTGTTTTAAGTGTACTTTTAAATTACTAATGGCAGACAGAATTGGCATGAGAAAATGGACACAGAAATTATGAATTTTCTCTAATGCTTCTTGTTTTTACATCACCTGCCATCTGCTGAATTTTGTCAGGGTTGGCATAAAGGCGAGATTCTCCTTCTGTGTTTCTTTTTGATCGTGGAGCTTTCTGTCTTTGATTTCCCAAACCTGTTTAGAGAGAGGACACCATTTAAATTATTTTCAGCTTTTAAAAAGTCAAAGAGTCATAGAGTCATACAGCACAGAACCGGGTCCTTTGGCTCAACTAGTCCATGCTGTCCAAGATGCCCCATCCAAGCTATTCCCATTTGCCTGCAATTGACCCATAACTTAACCTTTCTTATCCAAAGGTTCAAAGGTATTTTATTGTCACGTGCACCAATTAAGGTACAATGAAACTTGATTTACCATACAGTCATACTGGAAAAAGCAACAAGACACACAACAACAAAAAAGTTAACATAAACATCCACCACAGCGGATTCCCCACATTCCTCACTGTGATGGAAGTCTAATCTTCATCACTCTTTATTCTCCCACGGTCGGGGCAGCCGAACCATCCGCAGTCTGGCCGATCGAAGCTCCCGCAGCCGGTGATCAAAGCCCCCACGTTGAGGCGGTCGAAGCTCCCGCGATCGGGGCGATCGAAGCTCCAGTGGCCAGGAGCTCCCGAAGTCGATCCCTAACCAAGGGACCAATATTAAAGTCCGCAGGCTCCCGCGGTTGGAGCCTCAAGGTCGATCCCCGACAGGGACCACCAGCTCCATGATGTTAATAGACAATAGACAATAGACAATAGGTGCAGGAGTAGGCCATTCAGCCCTTCGAGCCAGCACCGCCATTCAATGCGATCATGGCTGATCACTCTCAATCAGTACCCCGTTCCTGCCTTCTCCCCATACCCCCTCACTCCGCTATCCTTAAGAGCTCTATCCAGCTCTCTCTTGAAAGCATCCAACGAACTGGCCTCCACTGCCTTCTGAGGCAGAGAATTCCACACCTTCACCACTCTCTGACTGAAAAAGTTCTTCCTCATCTCTGTTCTAAATGGCCTACCCCTTATTCTTAAACTGTGGCCCCTTGTTCTGGACTCCCCCAACATTGGGAACATGTTTCCTGCCTCTAATGTGTCCAATCCCCTAATTATCTTATATGTTCCAATAAGATCCCTCCTCATCCTTCTATATTCCAGTGTATACAAGCCTAATTGCTCCAGCCTTTCAACATATGACAGTCCCGCCATTCCGGGAATTAACATAGTCCTGCTGGCTCCCACGGTTGGAGCTCCCAAAGTCGATCCCCAGCAAGAGGCCGCCGGCTCCTCGAGGTTTGGCCACAAAGCAGATGGAGATATGATGCGGAAAAAAAACGCATCTCCGTCGAGAGAAGAGATTTTTAAAAGTTTCCCCAACCCACCCCCCTCCACCCCCCACATAAAACAAAGCTAAAGAACACTAAAACATACATTTAACACATACTAAAAACAACAAAAGGAAAATAACGAGACAGACTGTTGGCGAGGCAGCCATTGCGGCACCACCCAGTGGTTCATGTACCTTCTAAATGTCTTTTAAATGCAGTTATAATATCTGCCTCAACAACCTCATCTGTCAGCTTGTTCCATATAACCACCATCATCTGAGTGAAAAAGTTGCAACTCAGGTTCCGATTAAAACTTCCCCCTCTCAACTTAAACCCATGTCCTTTAATTTTTGATTATTTTATGCTGGGTCAAAGACTCTACACATTCACCCTATCTATTCCCCTCATGATTTTACATACAATTTAATTTAACAAATTTAACAAAACACAATAGAGATTCTATAAACTCAATTTTTCACAAATACGATAAACACAATATGACAATGTGTAATTAATGTTCCCCAACATTACTTGGTGATATGCTACTCTCCAACTTATTTTCAAATGTGTTGTGCTAACTCCAGTTGATGGGACATTATTTAGTTTGCTTATTGTGACACACTTTTGGATTGTCATAGATATTAATCCAAGACTCATTGAGATTTATAGTCCAGAAGCACGTTTAAATCCTACTTGATAATCCGAGAATTTGGGTTGTTCAGGAAATATATTGTGAATAAAATGGTGGTGCAATGATGGGAATGACAGAAGTCAGATTACATGGATAGATCATGTGTTACATGGACAGAAGTCTGATTACATGGATAGATCATGTGTTACATGGACAGGAGTCAGATTACATGGATAGATCATGTGTTACATGGACAGAAGACAGATTACATGGATAGATCATGTGTTACATGGACAGAAGTCAGATTACATGGATAGATCATGTGTTACATGGACAGGAGTCAGATTACATGGATAGATCATGTGTTACATGGACAGAAGTCAGATTACATGGATAGATCATGTGTTACATGGACAGGATGCTCAAGAAGTTGATGGTTAAGAATAGAAGGCGCAGGATGGGCATGGATTTGAGTTACAATATAGATTCCATGATAGAGCCATTGCTGGACAGAACATGGGTGAGAAGGCACAGGAGACCATGAATGAGGTATGGCCAACAGGTGGAGGTACCTACCAGAGTTGAAAACATCTGGAGAGGGGACAAATGCATCTTTGTTCTGCAGAGTTTTCACGGTCCCATTGCAGAAGCATCTATGTCGCGGAACTGGAAACTGGAAGTGTCCTGAGCTAATTCTGCTACCACCACCATCCATTGTACAAGTGATGGCTCCCACTGATTGTCGCCGGAAGCTTGCGTCCTTTTCAGGACAGACGAAGACAGTGATGTAACATTTGAAACATTGATGGACACGAAAGAAGAAGAAGGAGTTTCCACAAGTCAAGGTGACAAGTAAAGGAGCAATTGAATTTATAATTGCACATACAGTTAATACATTCAATGTGTAATTTTATATTTCTAATGATCAGTTATTGGAATGGTTTATTTTTTTTTAATGGAAAAACTTGTAATTTATATAAATATGAGGGAAGCTTTAATAACTGAGTATTCCATGTGTCAGTGACCTTGATGAACTGTTGTACTAGGCACTGATGTTTACTTAAAAGTTACTGCTTTCAATAAAGGATAGTCTGTTTATAGCCCGATACCCGTCTGATCAGTGTGTTCAGCAACACAGAATAAACCCTCAGGAACAACCCCAAATTTGAATATTTGAGCACAGTTGAGCCTAACACTCTGTTGCCATGTGGGATTGCTGCAGCATTGGAGGCCTCACCAGATTAAAGATTAGTTGTTAAACTGAGACTCTTCTGTCCTCTCAGGACACAAGAGATTTTGGAGCGTGAACCACCAAAGTGCAGTGGAGATATCTTGGTCTCCTGGTTTCCTGGCCAATATTTATCCCTCAGTAAATAGGAACATATTGAGGGCAAATTGGAGACCATATTTTCTACATTACTACACTAGCTATTACACCAGCTACTACATTAGCTATTACTACACTAACATTATTTATGCAACGTGGATTGTCCAGTCTACCTGTGTTGCCATGAGGAGAAAAGCACCTGAAGTCATACAGCAGTCTCCTCATGGCAACACAGGTAGACTGGACAATCCACATTGCATAAATTATGTTTTAATTGACCACAAAAAGTCTGAAATCAATTTCTCAACATAGGCACAAACAGATACTTTTCTTATCCAAAATGAATAGTTATTTTCCCTTTGTAACAAAGATAACATTGCCATTGATAATTTGGGGAATCTGTGCTGCATTAAGGATGTCTTCATGTACTTTACCTGTCGCCTTGCGTTTTCTTTGACACAACACCGCTGCCAGTATAAAGACGAGGAGAAGAGCCAGACACCCGATAATTATAACAATGGTGAATTTAAAGGTGTAAATCTCTGTCAAAATAATAAACACAGATTTCACATTTGTAGAATAAATGGACCTCATTCAAAAGCTCCTCCAATGACAAGGCATTAACCGCACTGACTAATTTAGATCAGAGGTCTTGAATTTAACTTGTGATCCAGATTAACTGAGACACAAGGAACTGCAGATGATAGTTTACCCAATAAAAGACACAAAGTCTTTGTGGAGAAACTCAGCGGGTTAGGCAGGTGACATTTCGGGTCACAGCCCTTTAGTCTGAAGTAGGGTCCCGATCCAAAACCTCACCTATTCATGTTCTCCAGAGATTTCACCTGAACCGTTGAGTTACTCCAGTACATTGGGTCTTTTTATTCCAGATTAATTAACCTTCCTCAGAAAGATCAGAGAGCCACAACTTTCCTCATTATCCATCAGTTTGAGACTGTAAACAATCACACGTTTCTATTTCTCGGTTACAATCAGCCTACTTCCTCAGGCAGGAGATGGGAGCGGATGGTTGGCTGATAAAGTAGCTGATTCAGCTGTGATACTTCCCACTGTATGGTGGACAAATGTCAATCATAGTCTGAGCCTGGAACAATGGTTGAATGAGCACTGCTGACAACAGAGTGGGTGGTGACTTCGAACTTCAATCCTCACTTACCAGGAGCACAAAAACTGTAAACGTTAGAAATGCGTGGCAGTTTGAGCGGTATCCATGGAAAGAGAAAGAAGACAGTTCATGTTTCATGTTGAAAAAACGTTGTCAGATTCAAAGAAAGGATCTTTGACTTGTTCCTCCTTCCACAGTTCTTATCTGCCCTGTTGATTATTATTATTTTAAATTGGATATTCAACTCGAAACTTTTATTTTTGTCTGTATGGAGTTTGTATGTTCACCCCGTGACCTGCCTACTGTGCATGTAACCATTGCCTACTGATGTCAATGAGGTTGAACACACTATTTTTACAATCCCAATGGACACATCTTCATGTGTTTTTGGTGCATAAGTAGGGGTGGTTGGTCGTGCATTAATTCCACACAGGAAAAGCATAGAACCTGCGTTTTCGGCAGCAGTGGTTGGAGTCTGAAGTGTACTACCTGCATCAGTTGGGGAGCTAGGTTCTATCATGGCTTTCCAGAGAGAATTGGACAAATATATAGTGATGAAAAAGCTGCAATGTCATGGCAAAAGGAGAGGGGGTAGATTTTTAGATTTAGATTTAGAGATACAGCGCAGAAACAGGCCCTTCGGCCCACCGGGTCCGTGCCGCCCAGCGATCCCCGCACACTAACACTATCCTACACCCACGAGGGACAATTTTTACATTTGCCCAGCCAATTAACCTACATACCTGTACGTCTTTGGAGTGTGGGAGGAAACCGAAGATCTCGGAGAAAACCCACGCAGGTCACGGGGAGAACGTACAAACAGATAGAATTAGCGAGTTGCTCTAGATGAGAGCCAGCATGGATATGATAGGTCAAATGGCCACCTTCTGTGCTACAACCATTCCACAATTCTATGATTGCATGATGTCATTATCTGTGATGAATTAAAGTGTCCCTGTTGGGACATTGATACTTTCCACTTTGTGCTTCACAGGCACATTGTTTCTTTGTGCCTGGGTGTTAACAGGATCTTCCACTGTAGGGATCAATACTTTGCTTTCTGTCAGCATTGTACAAAATGTCTTTCACCGAGGCTTGGGGCCACATGATGGGCAGGGATTAATGGATGGGTGGGATTGGGAAGAAAGGGCGTGTTTAGTTTAGTTTAGAGATACAGTGCGGAAACAGGTCCTTCGGCTCTCCGAGTCCGCACCGACCAGCAATTCCCGCACACTAACTCTATCCTACACACACTGGGGACAACATACAATTAAACCAAGCCTATTTACCTTCAAACCTGTACGTCTTTGGAATTTGGGAAAAAACTGGAAATCCTGGAGCAAACCCACGCAGGTCACGGGGTGAATGTACAAACTCCATACAGACAGCACCTGTCGTCAGGATTGAACCCGGGTCTCTGGCGATGTAAGGCAGCAACCCTACCACTGCACCACCATGGTCAGACAAAGTGAAGATATCAGTATTCCCTCCCCCACGTCATGAATTTTGTGATCTTTAAGGGCCAGTTTGGGTGTTATGGCAAAGATCTACCACCAAGCTGCCCACCTGACTGTGCTGACCTCTGACAAAAAGGTTCATTGTGACACACTGGTTTTCATACTTCTGGACCAGTTTTCATACCTCTGGAGACACTTATCAACCAGAACAGACATTGATGATGAAATTCACAATCACCTTCAATGTGCCAACACAGGTCTTGGTCAGTGGTCTGCCAGCAGTAGTGATCCATGTGTTCCCATGTGCTTCAGAGACCTGGATTACTTACAATAGAAGTGACTTTATAGGCATGGACATGAGGTTTGAAGGAAATGTCTATGATTGAGCTCTACTTGCAGTAAGACATGGAATGTTAAAGTTATCCAAAAAGGATTAACAACAAGCGACAAGAACTCTGTGTTGAGATCACGAAGATGAGAAGCTAAGACACTTACTGTTCACCGGCAGATAATATGGAATGAAAACCTTGGCTGTGCTTTGATGAAACAAACCACATGTCCAGTTCCTTCTTACTCCATCAGCTTTTGCAATAATCATCTGCAAAGAATTGTCCTCCTGCTTTTTTTGCATGAGATTTTTCTCCTCTACAGCTTTGCCTTCATCATTGATCCAAACCAGTCTCATTGAGTCCGTGACGCGAGACATAGAGCAGGTCAGGGTAATGTTTCTTCTCTCAGTCACTGCAACAGATGGTTCAGTTATTACTGTGGAAAGAAGAAAATTGTAAAACAATCAGTTTCGTCTGGATTGTGTTGTGTTTTTCTCAGTACTTTGACACCAGTGTCTGGTGTTCTAAGTGTGTAAAATTATATTGCATAACAAGAGTTAGAGTCATGGAGTCATACAGCATGAAACAATTCGGTCCATTCAGCCCAACTTGTCCATGCCGACCAAGATGCTCCATCTAAATACTTTCCCACATTTGTCCCATATCCCTCTGCACCTTTTCCCATCCATGCACCTCTCCAAGTGTCTTTTCCATTATCATTCACAACAATTTTGAACTCATTATACAAAGAGCAACCACTGCCCACATCATTGTCTATGGGCACAGTGCTGGCCACAACACTAATCCAGGTGAATATCAATTGATAAATTCCACAAAATACACTCAGCTTTAAGCCTCCAGTGAGCCTTCAAAAATTAGGATGTGTCGTTTGGGGTCAAAGAAACTTGGGGATTGTGTTAAGAGAAGTCGAATGATTTAAAAAATATTTTAGAAAGAAGCTCATTTGCGCCTTTGTGAATCAAATTTTATCATATTCACTCTCTTATGTATAAAACGGAATGTGCTTTCAGCAAAATACATGAAAAGAACATTTTGATGTGCTTCCCAATAATGTTGGTTTAGGGCACATTTTGGGTTCAGCAAAATACAAACAAGTTGAAGAGGAAGCTCTGGAGGTAAAATGATTCTTCAAACTAGGGAATTCCTGCAAACATTGCAGTCTGTATTCAGAATAGAAACTCTATGGCAGTAACCTAATTATTGAAAGTAGGAACATCCAGTCTCTTACCTGTAACTGTGATTAGTTCAATGGTCACAGATTTTTTAGATCCCATGGAACATATGTAAACTCCAGCATCTTTAAACCGCACGGGGACAATCCTCACATGGAAATTCTTGCCATTCACATTTCCCTCTGTGGTTTCCAGTCGATTCCCAAAGTAGCTTCTGTTGACATGGTTCGGCTCAGACCTGTGCATGGAAGCTATTTCCTTCTCTTGATTCTGGAAATGTGATCTCCAGGTCCATTTAGTTTCACTCTCAGGAGAAGCTTCACAAATCAGGTCGAGTTCACTGTGATCTGTGATTGACCGATAAACTGTGTACATCTTATTGTGTAAATCTGCAAGAGAGGGACAGGGAACAAAGAATAAATTTTCCAAAGATGCAGAGGTACAGATGTTCTGAGTTTACACAGGCACAAACCCCCGGCTCTGGGATGTCAACTGGGATCCCTGGTTCTGGATTCCCCCAACATGGGGAACCATTTACCTGCATCTAGCCTGCCCAATCCCTTAATAATTTTATATGTTTCTATAAGATTTTCCTCTCATCCTTCTAAATTCCATTGAATAGAAGCCGAGTCGATCCATTCTTTCATCATATGTCAGTCCCGCCATTCCAAGAATTAACCTGGTGAACCTTCGCTGCACACCCTCGATAGCAAGAATGTCCTTTGTGAAACTAGGAGACCAAAACTGCACCCAGTAGTCCAGGTGCGGTCTCATCAGTACAACTGCAGTAGAATCTCCTTGCTCCTATACTCAAATCATCTTGCTATGAAGGCCAATATGCCATTTGCTTTCTTCATTGTCTGCTGCGCCTGCATTCATACCTCAGCACAAAGTCCACGTCACCCTAATCATAGCAGCTGGCAACCTGGTGACATTGCAACAACCTGGAGCTCAATGCTCTTAAGACAGTGGAATTAATTGTAGACTTTAGGTGAGCTCCCCCTCCCCTCTCCCCACTCACCATCAACAACACTACAGTCACAACTGTGGAGTCATTTGATTTCCTCAGAACCATCATCTCCAGGGACCTTAAATGGGAGGCCACCATCGACTCCACAGTCAAAAAGGCCCAACGGAGGATTGTTCATATTTTTATGTTTTGTTAAACACTGAAAATTTCCAAAGATGCAGAGGTGCAGATGTTTTTTCCATCACTGGATATTATTCACTGATTCATGCAAGTGAATTGAAATTAATCCCTTGGTTCCCCTGTGTGGCTCCATCAATCTTAGTGCCACCATTTTATATTTACACCATGTCCCAGGGTAAAGGCAATGCCCGCATCCTGCAGTGAAAGTCCACGGTGTTATCAGTGCTAACGGTACAATATGTGGAACAGTTTGATATCTATTTAATACCTGCTGCAAGGCAGCTCTGGACTCACCCTGATCCACTTCAAATTTGGTGTCTCCAGTGAGAACAATGGAACCATTTTCCTGCACTTCCCATGTGTACAGTTTAGGATTTCCTGCTCCAACATGTTGGACCACCAGATAGACGGTGTTATTCAGACGGATCTGATCAATGTTGTTCCTCCTGTTCTGCTGAGATGAGCCTCTTGTTTTCCAGTGAAGACTGACTGTATCTGGGAGTCTGGAGATGGTACAGCTGAGGGTGATGTCACTGCCCATTACTGGCCTCGGTGAGTCTGCCTCAACTGTGGAAACAGACACATAACGTGTGGGTCAGTTCCCACCAGCGGGCAGAATTGTCTTTTTTCTGCAAACAGACATTCAGCCGAATGCTGAGCAGCCGTGCTCAGTGGTGGCATCAACACATGCAGGTCGTGACCACCTGTTCCCTCAACCCCCTAGTCTCACACATCAACACTTCCAGGTAGTGAGTTTTTTAGTATAGTAGAAACACAGAACTGCAGATGATGGTTAATACATAAAAGGACATAAAGTGCACGAGTATTTCAGCAGGTCATGCAGCAGTTCTAGAGAACATAGATAGGTGACATTACAGGTCGAGACCCTTCTTCAGACTGATTATTTTTCTTGGATGTCTTTTACTGAGGAGTGATCACATTGGGGTGAATAAAATCATGAGAGCCATATCAATAGTAAATGCACATGGTCTTTTTCCCAGGGTTGGGGAATCAAAAACTAGATAGTACATGTTAAAGAGAGACGGAACAGATTTGATATACTCTTTAATATGAAGGGCAATTTTTTGACAAAGAGCGTGGTACCATGAACATACATGTATGGAAATATTGAGCAGAGGAAGTGGTTGATGCAGGTACAACAACAATTAAAAGACATTTAAACAGCTACATGGAAAAAAAGGTTAAGGGTTAAGAGTCAAATGAGGGCAAATTGAACAAGCTTAGATGGGTGGTTGGTCAGTATGGATGAATTGGGCCAAAGGGTCTGTTTCAGTGCTGTGTGACACTATGACTCTATTACCTTTGATCCCAAGTAGTTCCCACTGTCTCAGCATTTTCCCACCGGGCTGTGTCTGAGTCCAAGTGAACAGTCCTGCAAGTTCAAAGGTGGGCTTCTGGATCCTCAGATTAAGGGTACCCCAGTCCACACGCATCCTCTGGGAAATGCCTGGTATTTGATTGTACTCATCACTCCATCGTACGGCCCACCGCTGATCATCTCTGTGAAAAGTGGCCAATCGCTTTGTGGATTGTTGCCCTGTGTGTGGCCTCCATTCCCAATGAATGGAGCCATTTCCAGGACTGTTTGGTCCTTTAAGCACAAAGTTGCCTCCCTGATGGAAAAAGTAAACAGAATCTCCACTTCCTGTAGGAAAAGGGAACAAATGTGTAAATGTTGTTCAATAATTTTTCTTTACTGTGTTGTTCGTTATAATTCATCATCATGGAACAGCATGGAAACAGGCCCTCTGCAGCAATCCGTCCACGCTGACCAGTGGGTATCCTTCCCTGGAGACACAAGAAACTGCAGATTCTGGAATGTTGATCAAGCGCAAAGTGCTGGAGAAACACAATGGGTCAGGCAGCATCTGTGGAGGGAATGGATTGATGACGATTCGTGTCAGGACACTTTTTCAGACTGATGGAATAGGAGAGTGAAAGCTGGGGAAGGGAAGTAGGCATGAGTCAAAGCATGGTGAGTGATAGGTGGATACAGGTGGGGAATGGTGATTAGTAGATAGATGGAGATAATGATACAAGCGAGGGGTGAAATGGAGACAAAGGGTTGCCAGGTCAGTAAAAGAGGGAGGGATATGGGTGGAAGTGGAGCAAGAACGTAAAAGGGAAATTGTGCAATTGGAAGGGGGTAGGCAATGAGTGGAAAGAGGAAGGGAAAAGAATAGTGTAGCTGGGTGGTGGAATAAATGCTTGCACAATGAGTTGGGGGGGAGGAGGAGGGGAGGGGCGAAATGGGGTTCGGGAAGTTTTCTTTGAAATTTGTGAATTCGGTGTTCAGAACAGAGCAAGACCAATCACAAACTAGAAGACCATATTTAACTCTCAAATTTCAGGAACAATAAGCGACATCAAAACTCAATCATGACTGAGTATGAAGAGCAAACCCTGAGTCACTCACCACTGGGCTCCTGGTAGTACGGGACAAAAAGCCGGGGCAGGTCTTGATGAAACAAACCACATCTCCAGTTCCCACTGCCTCTCTCAGCTTTCTGTATAACCAGACACAGAGATTTCTCTTTCCCGGCCAGTGCCTTTTCTTCAACAGTTCTGCCATCGCCATTGATCCAAACCAGTCTCGTTGACCCAATGACATGAGACACAGAGCAGGTTAGGGTGACAGTGTCTCCCTCAGTCACTGCATCAGACGGTTCAGCTGTGAATGTGGAAACAAACAGGTTGTTTTTGTTATGGGAATAGCGCACCCGGTGGTGCAGTACCGGGGATATATTGCCCATGGGGCTGTAGCCAAGCGGATCCTAAATTAAAATGGCTGAACCCAAGACTCGAGTGTAAAGCCTCTGTTAATTAGTTGTGTAGCTGTAATGTAGCAGGTTACAGAAAGGAAACACACTAACAAAACATGGTGTCAGATCGGGGCCTGCTTCAGGATCAATCGATAGGACGACAGCAGATGACGTTTGTGAGTAATTACTGCTGAGAGACGACTGTGGGGCCTACATTGTTT
>NW_027601755.1:0-75000 GCF_053455715.1 Rhinoraja longicauda
ACACACTCCCCTCTCTCTGACACACTCCCGCTCTCTGACACACTCCTCTCTGACACACTCTCCTCTCTCTGACACACTCCATCTCTCTGACACACTCCCTCTCTCTGACACACTCCTCTGACACACTCCCTCTCTGACACACTCCCTCTCTCTGACACACTCCCTCTCTCTGACACACTCCCTCTCTCTGACACACTCCCTCTCTCTGACACACTCCCTCTCTCTGACACACTCCCTCTCTCTCTGACACACTCCCTCTCTCTCTGACACACTCCCTCTCTCTGACACACTCCCTCTCTGACACACTCCCTCTCTCTCTGACACACTCCCTCTCTCTCTGACACACTCCCTCACTCTCTCTGACACACTCCCTCTCTCTGACACACTCCCTCTCTCTGACACACTCCCTCTCTCTGACACACTCCCTCTCTCTGACACACTCCCTCTCTCTGACACACTCCCTCTCTCTGACACACTCCCTCTCTCTGACACACTCCCTCTCTCTGGACACACTCCCCTCTCACTGACACACTCCCCTCTCTCTGACACACTCCATCTCTCTGACACACTCCCTCTCACTGACACTCCATCTCTCTGACACACTCCCTCTCTCTGACACACTCCCCTCTCTCTGACACACTCTCTCTCTCTCTGACACACTCCCTCTCTCTCTGACACACTCCCTCTCTCTGACACACTCCCACTCTCTGACACACTCCCTCTCTCTGACACACTCCCCTCTCTCTGACACACTCCCCTCTCTCTGACACACTCCCTGTCTCTGACACACTCCCTCTCTCTGACACACTCCCCTCTCTCTGACACACTCCCCTCTCTCTGACACACTCCAGCTCTGACACACTCCCTCTCACTGACACTCCATCTCTCTGACACACTCCTCTCTCACTGACACACTCCCCCTCTCTCTGACACACTCCATCTCTCTGACACACTCCCTCTCACTGACACTCCATCTCTTTGACACACTCCCCTCTCTCTGACACACTCTCCTCTCTGACACACTCCTCCTCTCTGACACACTCCCCTCTCTCTCTGACACACTCCCTCTCTCTGACACACTCCCCTCTCTCTGACACACTCTCCTCTCTGACACACTCCCCTCTCTCTCTGACACACTCCTTCTCTCTGACACACTCCCTCTCTCTGACACACTCCCCTCTCTCTGACACACTCCCGCTCTCTGACACACTCTCCTCTCTGACACACTCCCTCTCACTGACACTCCATCTCTCTGACACACTCCCCTCTCTCTGACACACTCCCGCTCTCTCTGACACACTCCCCTCTCTCTCTGACACACTCCCTCTCTCTGACACACTCCCTCTCTCTGACACACTCCCACTCTCTGACACACTCCCTCTCTCTGACACACTCCCTCTCTCTGACACATCTCCCCTCTCTCTGACACACTCCCTCTCTCTGACACACTCCCTCTCTCTGACACACTCCCTCTCTCTGACACACTCCCCTCTCTCTGACACACTCCAGCTCTGACACACTCCCTCTCACTGACACTCCATCTCTCTGACACACTCCGCTCTCTGAGGCACTCTCCTCTCTGACACACCTCCTCTCTCTGACACACTCCATCTCTCTGACACACTCCTCTCTCTGACACTCCATCTCTCTGACACACTCCCCTCTCTGACACACTCCCTCTCTCTCTGACACACTCCCCTCTCTGACACACTCCCTCTCTCTGACACACTCCCTCTCTCTGACAACTCCATCTCTCTGACACACTCCCTCTCTCTGACACTCCATCTCTCTGACACACTCCCCTCTCTGACACACTCCCCTCTCTGACACACTCCCTCTCTCTGACACACTCCCTCTCTCTGACACACTCCCTCTCTCTGACACACTCCCTCTCTCTCTCTGACACACTCCCCTCTCTCTGACACACTCCCCTCTCTCTGACACACTCCCCTCTCTCTGACACACTCCCCCTCTCTCTCTCTGACACACTCCCCTCTCTCTGACACACTCCCTCTCTCTGACACACTCCCCTCTCTCTGACACACTCCCCTCTCTCTGACACACTCCCTCTCTCTGACACACTCCCTGTCTCTGACACACTCCCCTGTCTCTGACACACTCCCTCTCTCTCTGACACACTCCCTCTCTCTCTGACACTCCCTCTCTCTGACACACTCCCCTCTCTCTGACACACTCCCCTCTCTCTGACACACTCCCCTCTCTCTGACACACTCCCCTCTCTCTGACACACTCCCGCTCTCTGACACACTCCTCTCTGACACACTCTCCTCTCTCTGACACACTCCATCTCTCTGACACACTCCCTCTCTCTGACACACTCCCTCTCTCTGACACACTCCCTCTCTCTGACACACTCCCTCTCTCTGACACACTCCCTCTCTCTGACACACTCCCTCTCTCTGACACACTCCCTCTCTCTGACACACTCCCTCTCTCTCTGACACACTCCCTCTCTCTCTGACACACTCCCTCTCTCTGACACACTCCCTCTCTCTGACACACTCCCTCTCTGACACACTCCCTCTTTCTCTGACACACTCCCTCTCTCTCTGACACACTCCCTCACTCTCTCTGACACACTCCCTCTCTCTGACACACTCCCTCTCTCTGACACACTCCCTCTCTCTGACACACTCCCTCTCTCTGTCACACTCCCCTCTCACTGACACACTCCCCCTCTCTCTGACACACTCCATCTCTCTGACACTCCCTCTCACTGACACTCCATCTCTCTGACACACTCCCCTCTCTCTGACACACTCCCCTCTCTCTGACACACTCCCCTCTCTCTGACACACTCCCTCTCTCTCTGACACACTCCCTCACTCTCTCTGACACACTCCCTCTCTCTGACACACTCCCTCTCTCTGACACACTCCCTCTCTCTGACACACTCCCTCTCTCTGACACACTCCCCTCTCACTGACACACTCCCCCTCTCTCTGACACACTCCATCTCTCTGACACACTCCCTCTCACTGACACTCCATCTCTCTGACACACTCCCCTCTCTCTGACACACTCCCCTCTCTTTGACACACTCCCTCTCTCTGACACACTCCCTCTCTCTGACACACTCCCCTCTCTGACACACTCCCGCTCTCTGACACACTCTCCTCTCTGACACATTCTCCTCTCTCTGACACACTCCATCTCTGACACACTCCCTCTCTCTGACACACTCCCTCTCTCTGACACACTCCCTCTCTCTGACACACTCCCCTCTCTCTGACACACTCCCTCTCTCTGACGCACTCCCTCTCTCTGACGCACTCCCCTCTCTCAGACACACTCCCTCTCTCTGACACCCTCTCTCTCTGACACACTCCCTCACTCTCTCTGACACACTCCCTCTCTCTGACACACTCCCACTCTCTGACACACTCCCTCTCTCTGACACACTCCCTCTCTCTGACACACTCCCCTCTCTCTGACACACTCCCCTCTCTCTGACACACTCCCTCTCTCTGACACACTCCCCTGTCTCTGACACACTCCCTCTCTCTGACACACTCCCCTCTCTCTGACACACTCCCCCTCTCTCTGACACACTCCAGCTCTGACACACTCCCTCTCACTGACACGCCATCTCTCTGACACACTCCCTCTCACTGACACACTCCCCCTCTCTCTGACACACTCCATCTCTCTGACACACTCCCTCTTACTGACACTCCATCTCTTTGACACACTCCCCTCTCTCTGACACACTCTCCTCTCTGACACACTCTCCTCTCTGACACACTCTCCTCTCTGACACACTCTCCTCTCTGACACACTCCCCTCTCTCTCTGACACACTCCTTCTCTCTGACACACTCCCTCTCTCTGACACACTCCCTCTCTCTGACACACTCCCCTCTCTCTGACACACTCCCCTCTCTCTGACACACTCCCCTGTCTCTGACACACTCCCTCTCTCTGACACACTCCCCTCTCTCTGACACACTCCCCCTCTCTCTGACACACTCCAGCTCTGACACACTCCCTCTCACTGACACTCCATCTCTCTGACACACTCCCTCTCACTGACACACTCCCCCTCTCTCTGACACACTCCATCTCTCTGACACACTCCCTCTCACTGACACTCCATCTCTTTGACACACTCCCCTCTCTCTGACACACTCTCCTCTCTGACACACTCTCCTCTCTGACACACTCTCCTCTCTGACACACTCCCCTCTCTCTCTGACACACTCCCCTCTCTCTGACACACTCCCCTCTCTCTGACACACTCTCCTCTCTGACACACTCCCCTCTCTCTCTGACACACTCCTTCTCTCTGACACACTCCCTCTCTCTGACACACTCCCCTCTCTCTGACACACTCCCGCTCTCTGACACACTCTCCTCTCTGACACACTCCCTCTCACTGACACTCCATCTCTCTGACACACTCCCCTCTCTCTGACACACTCCCGCTCTCTCTGACACACTCCCCTCTCTCTCTGACACACTCCCTCTCTCTGACACACTCCCCTCTCTCTGACACACTCCCACTCTCTGACACACTCCCTCTCTCTGACACACTCCCCTCTCTCTGACACACTCCCCTCTCTCTGACACACTCCCCTCTCTCTGACACACTCCCTCTCTCTGACACACTCCCCTCTCTCTGACACACTCCAGCTCTGACACACTCCAGCTCTGACACACTCCCTCTCACTGACACTCCATCTCTCTGACACACTCCCGCTCTCTGAGGCACTCTCCTCTCTGACACACCCTCCTCTCTCTGACACACTCCATCTCTCTGACACACTCCCTCTCTCTGACACTCCATCTCTCTGACACACTCCCCTCTCTGACACACTCCCTCTCTCTCTGACACACTCCCCTCTCTGACACACTCCCTCTCTCTGACACACTCCCTCTCTCTGACACACTCCATCTCTCTGACACACTCCCTCTCTCTGACACTCCATCTCTCTGACACACTCCCCTCTCTGACACACTCCCTCTCTCTCTGACACACTCCCCTCTCTGACACACTCCCTCTCTCTGACACACTCCCTCTCTCTGACACACTCCCTCTCTCTGACACACTCCCTCTCTCTGACACACTCCCCTCTCTCTGACACACTCCCCTCTCTCTGACACACTCCCCTCTCTCTGACACACTCCCCCTCTCTCTCTCTGACACACTCCCCTCTCTCTGACACACTCCCTCTCTCTGACACACTCCCCTCTCTCTGACACACTCCCCTCTCTCTGACACACTCCCTCTCTCTGACACACTCCCCTGTCTCTGACACACTCCCCTGTCTCTGACACATTCCCTCTCTCTGACACACTCCCTCTCTCTCTGACACTCCCTCTCTCTGACACACTCCCCTCTCTCTGACACACTCCCCTCTCTCTGACACACTCCCCTCTCTCTGACACACTCCCCTCTCTCTCTGACACACTCCTTCTCTCTGACACACTCCCTCTCTCTGACACACTCCCCTCTCTCTGACACACTCCCGCTCTCTGACACACTCTCCTCTCTGACACACTCCCTCTCACTGACACTCCATCTCTCTGACACACTCCCCTCTCTCTGACACACTCCCGCTCTCTCTGACACACTCCCCTCTCTCTCTGACACACTCCCTCTCTCTGACACACTCCCCTCTCTCTGACACACTCCCACTCTCTGACACACTCCCTCTCTCTGACACACTCCCCTCTCTCTGACACACTCCCCTCTCTCTGACACACTCCCCTCTCTCTGACACACTCCCTCTCTCTGACACACTCCCCTCTCTCTGACACACTCCAGCTCTGACACACTCCAGCTCTGACACACTCCCTCTCACTGACACTCCATCTCTCTGACACACTCCCGCTCTCTGAGGCACTCTCCTCTCTGACACACCCTCCTCTCTCTGACACACTCCATCTCTCTGACACACTCCCTCTCTCTGACACTCCATCTCTCTGACACACTCCCCTCTCTGACACACTCCCTCTCTCTCTGACACACTCCCCTCTCTGACACACTCCCTCTCTCTGACACACTCCCTCTCTCTGACACACTCCATCTCTCTGACACACTCCCTCTCTCTGACACTCCATCTCTCTGACACACTCCCCTCTCTGACACACTCCCTCTCTCTCTGACACACTCCCCTCTCTGACACACTCCCTCTCTCTGACACACTCCCTCTCTCTGACACACTCCCTCTCTCTGACACACTCCCTCTCTCTGACACACTCCCCTCTCTCTGACACACTCCCCTCTCTCTGACACACTCCCCTCTCTCTGACACACTCCCCCTCTCTCTCTCTGACACACTCCCCTCTCTCTGACACACTCCCTCTCTCTGACACACTCCCCTCTCTCTGACACACTCCCCTCTCTCTGACACACTCCCTCTCTCTGACACACTCCCCTGTCTCTGACACACTCCCCTGTCTCTGACACATTCCCTCTCTCTGACACACTCCCTCTCTCTCTGACACTCCCTCTCTCTGACACACTCCCCTCTCTCTGACACACTCCCCTCTCTCTGACACACTCCCCTCTCTCTGACACACTCCCCTCTCTCTGACACTCCCGCTCTCTGACACACTCCTCTCTGACACACTCTCCTCTCTCTGACACACTCCATCTCTCTGACACACTCCCTCTCTCTGACACACTCCCTCTCTCTGACACACTCCCTCTCTCTGACACACTCCCTCTCTCTGACACACTCCCTCTCTCTGACACACTCCCTCTCTCTGACACACTCCCTCTCTCTGACACACTCCCTCTCTCTCTGACACACTCCCTCTCTCTCTGACACACTCCCTCTCTCTGACACACTCCCTCTCTCTGACACACTCCCTCTCTGACACACTCCCTCTCTCTCTGACACACTCCCTCTCTCTCTGACACACTCCCTCACTCTCTCTGACACACTCCCTCTCTCTGACACACTCCCACTCTCTGACACACTCCCTCTCTCTGACACACTCCCCTCTCTCTGACACACTCCCCTCTCTCTGACACACTCCCCTGTCTCTGACACACTCCCTCTCTCTGACACACTCCCCTCTCTCTGACACACTCCCCCTCTCTCTGACACACTCCAGCTCTGACACACTCCCTCTCACTGACACACTCCCTCTCTCTGACACACTCCCCTCTCTCTGACACACTCCCCTCTCTCTGACACACTCCCCTGTCTCTGACACACTCCCTCTCTCTGACACACTCCCCTCTCTCTGACACACTCCCCCTCTCTCTGACACACTCCAGCTCTGACACACTCCCTCTCACTGACACTCCATCTCTCTGACACACTCCCTCTCACTGACACACTCCCCCTCTCGCTGACACACTCCATCTCTCTGACACACTCCCTCTCACTGACACTCCATCTCTTTGACACACTCCCCTCTCTCTGACACACTCTCCTCTCTGACACACTCTCCTCTCTGACACACTCTCCTCTCTGACACACTCCCCTCTCTCTCTGACACACTCCCCTCTCTCTGACACACTCCCCTCTCTCTGACACACTCTCCTCTCTGACACACTCCCCTCTCTCTCTGACACACTCCTTCTCTCTGACACACTCCCTCTCTCTGACACACTCCCCTCTCTCTGACACACTCCCGCTCTCTGACACACTCTCCTCTCTGACACACTCCCTCTCACTGACACTCCATCTCTCTGACACACTCCCCTCTCTCTGACACACTCCCGCTCTCTCTGACACACTCCCCTCTCTCTCTGACACACTCCCTCTCTCTGACACACTCCCCTCTCTCTGACACACTCCCACTCTCTGACACACTCCCTCTCTCTGACACACTCCCCTCTCTCTGACACACTCCCCTCTCTCTGACACACTCCCCTCTCTCTGACACACTCCCCTCTCTCTGACACACTCCCTCTCTCTGACACACTCCCCTCTCTCTGACACACTCCAGCTCTGACACACTCCCTCTCACTGACACTCCATCTCTCTGACACACTCCCCTCTCTGACACACTCCCTCTCTCTCTGACACACTCCCCTCTCTGACACACTCCCTCTCTCTGACACACTCCCTCTCTCTGACACACTCCATCTCTCTGACACACTCCCTCTCTCTGACACTCCATCTCTCTGACACACTCCCCTCTCTGACACACTCCCTCTCTCTCTGACACACTCCCCTCTCTGACACACTCCCTCTCTCTGACACACTCCCTCTCTCTGACACACTCCCTCTCTCTGACACACTCCCTCTCTCTCTCTGACACACTCCCCTCTCTCTGACACACTCCCCTCTCTCTGACACACTCCCCTCTCTCTGACACACTCCCCCTCTCTCTCTCTGACACACTCCCCTCTCTCTGACACACTCCCTCTCTCTGACACACTCCCCTCTCTCTGACACACTCCCCTCTCTCTGACACACTCCCGCTCTCTGACACACTCCTCTCTGACACACTCTCCTCTCTCTGACACACTCCATCTCTCTGACACACTCCCTCTCTCTGACACACTCCCTCTCTCTGACACACTCCCTCTCTCTGACACACTCCCTCTCTCTGACACACTCCCTCTCTCTGACACACTCCCTCTCTCTGACACACTCCCTCTCTCTGACACACTCCCTCTCTCTCTGACACACTCCCTCTCTCTCTGACACACTCCCTCTCTCTGACACACTCCCTCTCTCTGACACACTCCCTCTCTGACACACTCCCTCTCTCTCTGACACACTCCCTCTCTCTCTGACACACTCCCTCACTCTCTCTGACACACTCCCTCTCTCTGACACACTCCCTCTCTCTGACACACTCCCTCTCTCTGACACACTCCCTCTCTCTGTCACACTCCCCTCTCACTGACACACTCCCCCTCTCTCTGACACACTCCATCTCTCTGACACTCCCTCTCACTGACACTCCATCTCTCTGACACACTCCCCTCTCTCTGACACACTCCCCTCTCTCTGACACACTCCCCTCTCTCTGACACACTCCCTCTCTCTCTGACACACTCCCTCACTCTCTCTGACACACTCCCTCTCTCTGACACACTCCCTCTCTCTGACACACTCCCTCTCTCTGACACACTCCCTCTCTCTGACACACTCCCCTCTCACTGACACACTCCCCCTCTCTCTGACACACTCCATCTCTCTGACACACTCCCTCTCACTGACACTCCATCTCTCTGACACACTCCCCTCTCTCTGACACACTCCCCTCTCTTTGACACACTCCCTCTCTCTGACACACTCCCTCTCTCTGACACACTCCCCTCTCTCTGACACACTCCCGCTCTCTGACACACTCTCCTCTCTGACACATTCTCCTCTCTCTGACACACTCCATCTCTGACACACTCCCTCTCTCTGACACACTCCCTCTCTCTGACACACTCCCTCTCTCTGACACACTCCCCTCTCTCTGACACACTCCCTCTCTCTGACGCACTCCCTCTCTCTGACGCACTCCCCTCTCTCAGACACACTCCCTCTCTCTGACACCCTCTCTCTCTGACACACTCCCTCACTCTCTCTGACACACTCCCTCTCTCTGACACACTCCCACTCTCTGACACACTCCCTCTCTCTGACACACTCCCTCTCTCTGACACACTCCCCTCTCTCTGACACACTCCCCTCTCTCTGACACACTCCCTCTCTCTGACACACTCCCCTGTCTCTGACACACTCCCTCTCTCTGACACACTCCCCTCTCTCTGACACACTCCCCCTCTCTCTGACACACTCCAGCTCTGACACACTCCCTCTCACTGACACGCCATCTCTCTGACACACTCCCTCTCACTGACACACTCCCCCTCTCTCTGACACACTCCATCTCTCTGACACACTCCCTCTTACTGACACTCCATCTCTTTGACACACTCCCCTCTCTCTGACACACTCTCCTCTCTGACACACTCGCCTCTCTGACACACTCTCCTCTCTGACACACTCTCCTCTCTGACACACTCCCCTCTCTCTCTCTGACACACTCCTTCTCTGACACACTCCCTCTCTCTGACACACTCCCTCTCTCTGACACACTCCCCTCTCTCTGACACACTCCCCTCTCTCTGACACACTCCCCTGTCTCTGACACACTCCCTCTCTCTGACACACTCCCCTCTCTCTGACACACTCCCCCTCTCTCTGACACACTCCAGCTCTGACACACTCCCTCTCACTGACACTCCATCTCTCTGACACACTCCCTCTCACTGACACACTCCCCCTCTCTCTGACACACTCCATCTCTCTGACACACTCCCTCTCACTGACACTCCATCTCTTTGACACACTCCCCTCTCTCTGACACACTCTCCTCTCTGACACACTCTCCTCTCTGACACACTCTCCTCTCTGACACACTCCCCTCTCTCTCTGACACACTCCCCTCTCTCTGACACACTCCCCTCTCTCTGACACACTCTCCTCTCTGACACACTCCCCTCTCTCTCTGACACACTCCTTCTCTCTGACACACTCCCTCTCTCTGACACACTCCCCTCTCTCTGACACACTCCCGCTCTCTGACACACTCTCCTCTCTGACACACTCCCTCTCACTGACACTCCATCTCTCTGACACACTCCCCTCTCTCTGACACACTCCCGCTCTCTCTGACACACTCCCCTCTCTCTCTGACACACTCCCTCTCTCTGACACACTCCCCTCTCTCTGACACACTCCCACTCTCTGACACACTCCCTCTCTCTGACACACTCCCCTCTCTCTGACACACTCCCCTCTCTCTGACACACTCCCCTCTCTCTGACACACTCCCTCTCTCTGACACACTCCCCTCTCTCTGACACACTCCAGCTCTGACACACTCCAGCTCTGACACACTCCCTCTCACTGACACTCCATCTCTCTGACACACTCCCGCTCTCTGAGGCACTCTCCTCTCTGACACACCCTCCTCTCTCTGACACACTCCATCTCTCTGACACACTCCCTCTCTCTGACACTCCATCTCTCTGACACACTCCCCTCTCTGACACACTCCCTCTCTCTCTGACACACTCCCCTCTCTGACACACTCCCTCTCTCTGACACACTCCCTCTCTCTGACACACTCCATCTCTCTGACACACTCCCTCTCTCTGACACTCCATCTCTCTGACACACTCCCCTCTCTGACACACTCCCTCTCTCTCTGACACACTCCCCTCTCTGACACACTCCCTCTCTCTGACACACTCCCTCTCTCTGACACACTCCCTCTCTCTGACACACTCCCTCTCTCTGACACACTCCCCTCTCTCTGACACACTCCCCTCTCTCTGACACACTCCCCTCTCTCTGACACACTCCCCCTCTCTCTCTCTGACACACTCCCCTCTCTCTGACACACTCCCTGTCTCTGACACACTCCCCTCTCTCTGACACACTCCCCTCTCTCTGACACACTCCCTCTCTCTGACACACTCCCCTGTCTCTGACACACTCCCCTGTCTCTGACACATTCCCTCTCTCTGACACACTCCCTCTCTCTCTGACACTCCCTCTCTCTGACACACTCCCCTCTCTCTGACACACTCCCCTCTCTCTGACACACTCCCCTCTCTCTGACACACTCCCCTCTCTCTGACACTCCCGCTCTCTGACACACTCCTCTCTGACACACTCTCCTCTCTCTGACACACTCCCTCTCTCTGACACACTCCCTCTCTCTGACACACTCCCTCTCTCTGACACACTCCCTCTCTCTGACACACTCCCTCTCTCTGACACACTCCCTCTCTCTGACACACTCCCTCTCTCTGACACACTCCCTCTCTCTGACACACTCCCTCTCTCTCTGACACACTCCCTCTCTCTCTGACACACTCCCTCTCTCTGACACACTCCCTCTCTCTGACACACTCCCTCTCTGACACACTCCCTCTCTCTCTGACACACTCCCTCTCTCTCTGACACACTCCCTCTCTCTCTGACACACTCCCTCACTCTCTCTGACACACTCCCTCTCTCTGACACACTCCCTCTCTCTGACACACTCCCTCTCTCTGACACACTCCCTCTCTCTGACACACTCCCCTCTCACTGACACACTCCCCCTCTCTCTGACACACTCCATCTCTCTGACACTCCCTCTCACTGACTCCATCTCTCTGACACACTCCCCTCTCTCTGACACACTCCCCTCTCTCTGACACACTCCCCTCTCTCTGACACACTCCCTCTCTCTCTGACACACTCCCTCACTCCCTCTGACACACTCCCTCTCTCTGACACACTCCCTCTCTCTGACACACTCCCTCTCTCTGACACACTCCCTCTCTCTGACACACTCCCCTCTCACTGACACACTCCCCCTCTCTCTGACACACTCCATCTCTCTGACACTCCCTCTCACTGACTCCATCTCTCTGACACACTCCCCTCTCTCTGACACACTCCCCTCTCTCTGACACACTCCCCTCTCTCTGACACACTCCCTCTCTCTCTGACACACTCCCTCACTCTCTCTGACACACTCCCTCTCTCTGACACACTCCCTCTCTCTGACACACTCCCTCTCTCTGACACACTCCCTCTCTCTGACACACTCCCCTCTCACTGACACACTCCCCCTCTCTCTGACACACTCCATCTCTCTGACACACTCCCTCTCACTGACACTCCATCTCTCTGACACACTCCCCTCTCTCTGACACACTCCCCTCTCTTTGACACACTCCCTCTGACACACTCCCTCTCTCTGACACACTCCCCTCTCTCTGACACACTCCCGCTCTCTGACACACTCTCCTCTCTGACACATTCTCCTCTCTCTGACACACTCCATCTCTGACACACTCCCTCTCTCTGACACACTCCCTCTCTCTGACACACTCCCTCTCTCTGACACACTCCCCTCTCTCTGACACACTCCCTCTCTCTGACGCACTCCCTCTCTCTGACGCACTCCCCTCTCTCAGACACACTCCCTCTCTCTGACACCCTCTCTCTCTGACACACTCCCTCACTCTCTCTGACACACTCCCTCTCTCTGACACACTCCCACTCTCTGACACACTCCCACTCTCTGACACACTCCCTCTCTCTGACACACTCCCCTCTCTCTGACACACTCCCCTCTCTCTGACACACTCCCTCTCTCTGACACACTCCCCTGTCTCTGACACACTCCCTCTCTCTGACACACTCCCCTCTCTCTGACACACTCCCCCTCTCTCTGACACACTCCAGCTCTGACACACTCCCTCTCACTGACACGCCATCTCTCTGACACACTCCCTCTCACTGACACACTCCCCCTCTCTCTGACACACTCCATCTCTCTGACACACTCCCTCTTACTGACACTCCATCTCTTTGACACACTCCCCTCTCTCTGACACACTCTCCTCTCTGACACACTCTCCTCTCTGACACACTCTCCTCTCTGACACACTCTCCTCTCTGACACACTCCCCTCTCTCTCTGACACACTCCCCTCTCTCTGACACACTCCCCTCTCTCTGACACACTCTCCTCTCTGACACACTCTCCTCTCTGACACACTCCCCTCTCTCTCTGACACACTCCTCTCTGACACACTCCCTCTCTCTGACACACTCCCCTCTCTCTGACACACTCCCGCTCTCTGACACACTCTCCTCTCTGACACACTCTCCTCTCTCTGACAAACCATCTCTCTGACACACTACCTCTCTCTGACGCACTCCCTCTCTCTGACACACTCCCTCTCTCTGACACACTCCCCTCTCTCTGACACACTCCCTCTCTCTGACACACTCCCCTCTCTCTGACACACTCCCACTCTCTGACACACTCCCTCTCTCTGACACACTCCCCTCTCTCTGACACACTCCCCTCTCTCTGACACACTCCCCTCTCTCTGACACACTCCCTCTCTCTGACACACTCCCCTCTCTCTGACACACTCCAGCTCTGACACACTCCAGCTCTGACACACTCCCTCTCACTGACACTCCATCTCTCTGACACACTCCCGCTCTCTGAGGCACTCTCCTCTCTGACACACCCTCCTCTCTCTGACACACTCCATCTCTCTGACACACTCCCTCTCTCTGACACTCCATCTCTCTGACACACTCCCCTCTCTGACACACTCCCTCTCTCTCTGACACACTCCCCTCTCTGACACACTCCCTCTCTCTGACACACTCCCTCTCTCTGACACACTCCATCTCTCTGACACACTCCCTCTCTCTGACACTCCATCTCTCTGACACACTCCCCTCTCTGACACACTCCCTCTCTCTCTGACACACTCCCCTCTCTGACACACTCCCTCTCTCTGACACACTCCCTCTCTCTGACACACTCCCTCTCTCTGACACACTCCCTCTCTCTGACACACTCCCTCTCTCTGACACACTCCCCTCTCTCTGACACACTCCCCTCTCTCTGACACACTCCCCTCTCTCTGACACACTCCCCTCTCTCTGACACACTCCCCCTCTCTCTCTGACACACTCCCCTCTCTCTGACACACTCCCTCTCTGACACACTCCCCTCTCTCTGACACACTCCCCTCTCTCTGACACACTCCCTCTCTCTGACACACTCCCCTGTCTCTGACACACTCCCCTGTCTCTGACACATTCCCTCTCTCTGACACACTCCCTCTCTCTCTGACACTCCCTCTCTCTGACACACTCCCCTCTCTCTGACACACTCCCCTCTCTCTGACACACTCCCCTCTCTCTGACACACTCCCCTCTCTCTGACACTCCCGCTCTCTGACACACTCCTCTCTGACACACTCTCCTCTCTCTGACACACTCCATCTCTCTGACACACTCCCTCTCTCTGACACACTCCCTCTCTCTGACACACTCCCTCTCTCTGACACACTCCTTCTCTCTGACACACTCCCTCTCTCTGACACACTCCCTCTCTCTGACACACTCCCTCTCTCTGACACACTCCCTCTCTCTCTGACACACTCCCTCTCTCTCTGACACACTCCCTCTCTCTGACACACTCCCTCTCTCTGACACACTTCCTCTCTGACACACTCCCTCTCTCTCTGACACACTCCCTCTCTCTCTGACACACTCCCTCACTCTCTCTGACACACTCCCTCTCTCTGACACACTCCCTCTCTCTGACACACTCCCTCTCTCTGACACACTCCCTCTCTCTGACACACTCCCCTCTCACTGACACACTCCCCCTCTCTCTGACACACTCCATCTCTCTGACACTCCCTCTCACTGACACTCCATCTCTCTGACACACTCCCCTCTCTCTGACACACTCCCCTCTCTCTGACACACTCCCCTCTCTCTGACACACTCCCTCTCTCTCTGACACACTCCCTCACTCTCTCTGACACACTCCCTCTCTCTGACACACTCCCTCTCTCTGACACACTCCCTCTCTCTGACACACTCCCTCTCTCTGACACACTCCCCTCTCACTGACACACTCCCCCTCTCTCTGACACACTCCATCTCTCTGACACACTCCCTCTCACTGACACTCCATCTCTCTGACACACTCCCCTCTCTCTGACACACTCCCCTCTCTTTGACACACTCCCTCTGACACACTCCCTCTCTCTGACACACTCCCCTCTCTCTGATACACTCCCGCTCTCTGACACACTCTCCTCTCTGACACATTCTCCTCTCTCTGACACACTCCATCTCTGACACACTCCCTCTCTCTGACACACTCCCTCTCTCTGACACACTCCCTCTCTCTGACACACTCCCCTCTCTCTGACACACTCCCTCTCTCTGACGCACTCCCTCTCTCTGACGCACTCCCCTCTCTCAGACACACTCCCTCTCTCTGACACCCTCTCTCTCTGACACACTCCCTCACTCTCTCTGACACACTCCCTCTCTCTGACACACTCCCACTCTCTGACACACTCCCACTCTCTGACACACTCCCTCTCTCTGACACACTCCCCTCTCTCTGACACACTCCCCTCTCTCTGACACACTCCCTCTCTCTGACACACTCCCCTGTCTCTGACACACTCCCTCTCTCTGACACACTCCCCTCTCTCTGACACACTCCCCCTCTCTCTGACACACTCCAGCTCTGACACACTCCCTCTCACTGACACGCCATCTCTCTGACACACTCCCTCTCACTGACACACTCCCCCTCTCTCTGACACACTCCATCTCTCTGACACACTCCCTCTTACTGACACTCCATCTCTTTGACACACTCCCCTCTCTCTGACACACTCTCCTCTCTGACACACTCTCCTCTCTGACACACTCTCCTCTCTGACACACTCTCCTCTCTGACACACTCCCCTCTCTCTCTGACACACTCCCCTCTCTCTGACACACTCCCCTCTCTCTGACACACTCTCCTCTCTGACACACTCTCCTCTCTGACACACTCCCCTCTCTCTCTGACACACTCCTCTCTGACACACTCCCTCTCTCTGACACACTCCCCTCTCTCTGACACACTCCCGCTCTCTGACACACTCCCGCTCTCTGACACACTCTCCTCTCTCTGACAAACCATCTCTCTGACACACTACCTCTCTCTGACGCACTCCCTCTCTCTGACACACTCCCTCTCTCTGACACACTCCCCTCTCTCTGACACACTCTCCTCTCTCTGACAAACCATCTCTCTGACACACTCCCTCTCTCTGACACACTCCCTCTCTCTCTGACACACTCCCTCTCTCTTACACACTCCCTCTCTCTCTGACACACTCCCTCTCTCTGACACACTCCCTCTCTCTGACACACTCCCTCTCTGACACACTCCCTCTCTCTCTGACACACTCCCTCTCTCTCTGACACACTCCCTCACTCTCTCTGACACACTCCCTCTCTCTGACACACTCCCTCTCTCTGACACACTCCCTCTCTCTGACACACTCCCTCTCTCTGACACACTCCCCTCTCACTGACACACTCCCCCTCTCTCTGACACACTCCATCTCTCTGACACTCCCTCTCACTGACACTCCATCTCTCTGACACACTCCCCTCTCTCTGACACACTCCCCTCTCTCTGACACACTCCCCTCTCTCTGACACACTCCCTCTCTCTCTGACACACTCCCTCACTCTCTCTGACACACTCCCTCTCTCTGACACACTCCCTCTCTCTGACACACTCCCTCTCTCTGACACACTCCCTCTCTCTGACACACTCCCCTCTCACTGACACACTCCCCCTCTCTCTGACACACTCCATCTCTCTGACACACTCCCTCTCACTGACACTCCATCTCTCTGACACACTCCCCTCTCTCTGACACACTCCCCTCTCTTTGACACACTCCCTCTCTCTGACACACTCCCCTCTCTCTGACACACTCCCGCTCTCTGACACACTCTCCTCTCTGACACATTCTCCTCTCTCTGACACACTCCATTTTCAAAAGTCCGGGAGCAGAGCAAGGACGCCCGTTGGCTGAGCATTAAAGTAAGTGCTAGTTTAAGTGAGAAGTCAGGTAAATTGGACAATCAGGCAATTTAATTGGTAATATAAGCAATACTTGCAAAAGGGTGCAGCCCTGTTCAGGTGCAGCCCAGTGAGAAAAGTGCGAGTCTTTGGCTGCGAGTCTTCGGCGAGGAGGCTGAGGTGAGGAGGATACCATTGTTTTAAGCCAGAGCTGGTTATAGGCACAAGGTGATGGCGGAAAAGTTGGTGCGGTGTGTTTCCTGCAGGATGTGGGAAGACAGGGACGTCGCGGGAGCTTCTGGGAGCTACACCTGCAAGAACTGTGTCCAGGTGCAGCTCCTGAAGGGACGTGTGGTGGAGTTGGAGAGGCAGTTGGATGACCTCAGGGCCATCCGAGAATGCGAGAGTTTCCTCGACAGGACCTATTGTGAGGCTGTCACGCCAAGGGTCCAGGTCGAGCGAAGGTGGGAGACTGTTTCAGGGGGGAGTGGATGTGGACTACAGGAGACCCCAGTGGCTGTGCCTATTGCAAATAGGTATACCCTCTTGGGAACTGTCGGGGCAGAAGACGTTTCCAGTCCGAGTGGCGGACCTGTTGGCAAGGATACTCGACAGGGGAGACCGAAGTCTGGAAGAGCCGTAGTGGTCGGTGACTCCATAGTCCGAGGGACGGACAGAAGATTCTGTGGCAGCAGGAGGGACTTGAGGATGGTCTGTTGCCTCCCTGGTGCCAGGGTTCAACACATCACAGACCGGCTTCAGAAAATCCTAGTGAGGGAAGGCGATCAACCTGAAGTCGTTGTGCACGTGGGCACGAATGACGTCGGGCGGAAGAGGAAGGAGGTGCTACAGCGGGAGTTTAGAGAGTTGGGAAAAGCGCTGAGAAGTAGGACGTCGAAGGTGGTTATCTCTGGACTGCTACCGGTACCTCGTGCTGGTGAGGCCAGGAACAGAGAGATAGAGGGTATGAATTTATGGCTGAGGGGCTGGTGCAGAGAGCAGGGATTTAGATTTCTGGACCACTGGGATCTCTTCTGGGCTAGGGGTGACTTATACAAAAGGGACGGGTTGCATCTTAACAGCAGGGGGACAAACATTCTGGCAGGCAGGTTTGCTAGTGTGACACCTGTGGCTTTAAACTAAGTAGTGGGGGGGAGGGGTTAACAAATTGTGAATATGAAGATGAGGTAAAAGGGAATAAAGGAGATATTGCAAAAGACTCTCGGAAGAATGGGAACAGAAGTTCTAGAGCGGAAAAGAAATTAAGGGCAGGGCCAATTGTGAACGATGTGAGAGAGGAGGTAAATACAGAAGTTAAAGTGTTGTACTTAAATGCGCGTAGTATAAAAAATAAAGTGGATGAGCTTGAGGCTCAGTTAGTCATGGGCAAGTATGATGTTGTAGGGATCACTGAGACATGGCTACAAGAGGACCAGGGCTGGGAACTGAATATTCAGGGGTACACAACGTATAGAAAAGACAGACAGGTGGGCAGAGGGGGTGGGGTTGCTCTGATGGTAAGGAATGATATTCATTCCCTTGCAAGGGGTGACATAGAATCAGGAGATGTTGAATCAGTATGGATAGAAATGAGAAATTGTAAGGGTAAAAAGACCCTAATGGGAGTTATCTATAGGCCCCCAAACAGTAGCCTCGACATAGGGTGCAAGTTGAATCAGGAGATAAAATTGGCGTGTCAAAAATGTAATGCTACGGTGGTTATGGGAGATTTCAACATGCAGGTAGACTGGGAAAATCAGGTTGGAAATGGACCCCAGGAAAGAGAGTTTGTAGAGTGCCTTCGAGATGGATTCTTAGAACAGCTTGTACTGGAGCCTACCAGGGAGAAGGCAATTCTGGATTTAGTGTTGTGTAATGATCCTGATCTGATAAGGGGACTAGAGGTAAAAGAGCCATTAGGAGGCAGTGATCACAACATGATAAGTTTTACTCTGCAAATGGAAAGGCAGAAGGGAAAATCGGAAGTGTCGGTATTACAGTATAGCAAAGGGGATTACAGAGGCATGAGGCAGGAGCTGGCCAAAATTGATTGGAAGGAGGCCCTAGCAGGGAAGACGGTAGAACAGCAATGGCAGGTATTCCTGGGAATAATGCAGAGGTTGCAGGATCAATTTATTCCAAAGAGGTGGAAAGACTCTAAGGGGAGTAAGAGACACCTGTGGCTGACAAGGGAAGTCAGGGACAGCATAAAAATTAAGGAAAGGAAGTATAACATAGCAAAGAAGAGTGGGAAGACAGAGGATTGGGACTCTTTTAAAGAGCAACAAAAGTTAACTAAAAAGGCAATACGGGGAGAAAAGATGAGGTATGAGGGTAAACTAGCCAATAATATAAAGGAGGATAGCAAAAGTTTTTTTAGGTACGTGAAGAGGAAAAAAATAGTCAAGGCAAATGTGGGTCCCTTGAAGACAGAAGCAGGGGAATTTATTATGGGGAACAAAGAAATGGCAGACGAGTTCAACCGTTACTTTGGATCTGTCTTCACTGAGGAAGATACACACAATCTCCCAAATGTTCTAGGGGCCGGAGAACCTAGGGTGATGGAGGAACTGAAGGAAATCCACATTAGGCAGGAAATGGTTTTGGGTAGACTGATGGGACTGAAGGCTGATAAATCCCCAGGGCCTGATGGTCTGCATCCCAGAGTACTTAAGGAGGTGGCTCTAGAAATAGTGGAAGCATTGGAGATCATTTTTCAATGTTCTATAGATTCAGGATCAGTTCCTGTGGATTGGAGGATAGCAAATGTTATCCCACTTTTTAAGAAAGGAGGGAGAGAGAAAACGGGTAATTATAGACCAGTTAGTCTGACATCAGTGGTGGGGAAGATGCTGGAGTCAATTATAAAAGACGAAATTGCTGAGCATTTGGATAGCAGTAACGGGATCATTCCGAGTCAGCATGGATTTACGAAGGGGAAATCATGCTTGACAAATCTACTGGAATTTTTTGAGGATGTAACTAGGAAAATTGACAAGGGAGAGTCAGTGGATGTGGTGTACCTCGACTTTCAGAAAGCCTTCGACAAGGTCCCACATAGGAGATTAGTGGGCAAAATTAGGGCACATGGTATTGGGGGTAGGGTACTGACATGGATAGAAAATTGGTTGACAGACAGAAAGCAAAGAGTGGGGATAAATGGGTCCCTTTCGGAATGGCAGGCAGTGACCAGTGGGGTACCGCAAGGTTCGGTGCTGGGACCCCAGCTATTTACGATATACATTAATGACTTAGACGAAGGGATTAAAAGTACCATTAGCAAATTTGCAGATGATACTAAGTTGGGGGGTAGTGTGAATTGTGAGGAAGATGCAATAAGGCTGCAGGGTGACTTGGACAGGTTGTGTGAGTGGGCGGATACATGGCAGATGCAGTTTAATGTAGGTAAGTGTGAGGTTATTCACTTTGGAAGTAAGAATAGAAAGGCAGATTATTATCTGAATGGTGTCAAGTTAGGAGGAGGGGGAGTTCAACGAGATCTGGGTGTCCTAGTGCATCAGTCAATGAAAGGAAGCGTGCAGGTTCAGCAGGCAGTGAAGAAAGCCAATGGAATGTTGGCCTTCGTAACAAGAGGAGTTGAGTATAGGAGCAAAGAGGTCCTTCTACAGTTGTACCGGGCCCTGGTGAGACCGCACCTGGAGTACTGTGTGCAGTTTTGGTCTCCAAATTTGAGGAAGGATATTGTTGCTATGGAGGGCGTGCAGCGTAGGTTCACAAGGTTAATTCCCGGAATGGCGGGACTGTCGTATGTTGAAAGGCTGGAGCGACTAGGCTTGTATACACTGGAATTTAGAAGGATGAGGGGGGATCTTATTGAAACATATAAGATAATTAGGGGATTGGACACATTAGAGGCAGATAACATGTTCCCAATGTTGGGGGAGTCCAGAACAAGGGGCCACAGTTTGAGAATAAGGGGTAGGCCATTTAGAACGGAGATGAGGAAGAACTTTTTCAGTCAGAGAGTGGTGAAGGTGTGGAATTCTCTGCCTCAGAAGGCAGTGGAGGCCAGTTCGTTGGATGCTTTCAAGAGAGAGCTGGATAGAGCTCTTAAGGATAGCGGAGTGAGGGGGTATGGGGAGAAGGCAGGAACGGGGTACTGATTGAGAGTGATCAGCCATGATCGCATTGAATGGCGGTGCTGGCTCGAAGGGCTGAATGGCCTACTCCTGCACCTATTGTCTATTGTCTATTGTCCATCTCTGACACACTCCCTCTCTCTGACACACTCCCTCTCTCTGACACACTCCCTCTCTCTGACACACTCCCCTCTCTCTGACACACTCCCTCTCTCTGACGCACTCCCTCTCTCTGACGCACTCCCCTCTCTCAGACACACTCCCTCTCTCTGACACCCTCTCTCTCTGACACACTCCCTCACTCTCTCTGACACACTCCCTCTCTCTGACACACTCCCACTCTCTGACACACTCCCTCTCTCTGACACACTCCCCTCTCTCTGACACACTCCCCTCTCTCTGACACACTCCCTCTCTCTGACACACTCCCCTGTCTCTGACACACTCCCTCTCTCTGACACACTCCCCTCTCTCTGACACACTCCCCCTCTCTCTGACACACTCCAGCTCTGACACACTCCCTCTCACTGACACGCCATCTCTCTGACACACTCCCTCTCACTGACACACTCCCCCTCTCTCTGACACACTCCATCTCTCTGACACACTCCCTCTTACTGACACTCCATCTCTTTGACACACTCCCCTCTCTCTGACACACTCTCCTCTCTGACACACTCTCCTCTCTGACACACTCTCCTCTCTGACACACTCCCCTCTCTCTCTGACACACTCCCCTCTCTCTGACACACTCCCCTCTCTCTGACACACTCTCCTCGCTGACACACTCTCCTCTCTGACACACTCTCCTCTCTGACACACTCCCCTCTCTCTCTGACACACTCCTTCTCTCTGACACACTCCCTCTCTCTGACACACTCCCCTCTCTCTGACACACTCCCGCTCTCTGACACACTCTCCTCTCTGACACACTCCTCTCTCTGACAAACCATCTCTCTGACACACTACCTCTCTCTGACGCACTCCCTCTCTCTGACACACTCCCTCTCTCTGACACACTCCCCTCTCTCTGACACACTCTCCTCTCTCTGACAAACCATCTCTCTGACACACTCCCTCTCTCTGACACACTCCCGTCTCTCTGACACACTCCCCTCTCTCTGACACACTCCCTCTCTCTGACACACTCCCCTGTCTCTGACACACCCTCTCTTTGACACACTCCCCTCTCTCTGACACACTCCCTCTCTCTCTCTGACACACTCCATCTCTCTGACACACTCCATCTCTCTGACACACTCCCTCTCACTGACACTCCATCTCTCTGACACACTCCCCTCTCTCTGACACACTCCCGCTCTCTCTGACACACTCCCCTCTCTCTCTGACACACTCCCTCTCTCTGACACACTCCCCTCTCTCTGACACACTCCCACTCTCTGACACACTCCCTCTCTCTGACACACTCCCCTCTCTCTGACACACTCCCCTCTCTCTGACACACTCCCCTCTCTCTGACACACTCCCTCTCTCTGACACACTCCCCTGTCTCTGACACACTCCCTCTCTCTGACACACTCCCCTCTCTCTGACACACTCCCCCTCTCTCTGACACACTCCAGCTCTGACACACTCCCTCTCACTGACACTCCATCTCTCTGACACACTCCCTCTCACTGACACACTCCCCCTCTCTCTGACACACTCCATCTCTCTGACACACTCCCTCTCACTGACACTCCATCTCTTTGACACACTCCCCTCTCTCTGACACACTCTCATCTCTGACACACTCTCCTCTCTGACACACTCTCCTCTCTCTGACAAACCATCTCTCTGACACACTACCTCTCTCTGACGCACTCCCTCTCTCTGACACACTCCCTCTCTCTGACACACTCCCCTCTCTCTGACACACTCTCCTCTCTCTGACAAACCATCTCTCTGACACACTCCCTCTCTCTGACACACTCCCGTCTCTCTGACACACTCCCCTCTCTCTGACACACTCCCTCTCTCTGACACACTCCCCTGTCTCTGACACACCCTCTCTTTGACACACTCCCCTCTCTCTGACACACTCCCTCTCTCTCTCTGACACACTCCATCTCTCTGACACACTCCATCTCTCTGACACACTCCCTCTCACTGACACTCCATCTCTCTGACACACTCCCCTCTCTCTGACACACTCCCGCTCTCTCTGACACACTCCCCTCTCTCTCTGACACACTCCCTCTCTCTGACACACTCCCCTCTCTCTGACACACTCCCACTCTCTGACACACTCCCTCTCTCTGACACACTCCCCTCTCTCTGACACACTCCCCTCTCTCTGACACACTCCCCTCTCTCTGACACACTCCCTCTCTGACACACTCCCCTGTCTCTGACACACTCCCTCTCTCTGACACACTCCCCTCTCTCTGACACACTCCCCCTCTCTCTGACACACTCCAGCTCTGACACACTCCCTCTCACTGACACTCCATCTCTCTGACACACTCCCTCTCACTGACACACTCCCCCTCTCTCTGACACACTCCATCTCTCTGACACACTCCCTCTCACTGACACTCCATCTCTTTGACACACTCCCCTCTCTCTGACACACTCTCATCTCTGACACACTCTCCTCTCTGACACACTCTCCTCTCTCTGACAAACCATCTCTCTGACACACTACCTCTCTCTGACGCACTCCCTCTCTCTGACACACTCCCTCTCTCTGACACACTCCCCTCTCTCTGACACACTCTCCTCTCTCTGACAAACCATCTCTCTGACACACTCCCTCTCTCTGACACACTCCCGTCTCTCTGACACACTCCCCTCTCTCTGACACACTCCCTCTCTCTGACACACTCCCCTGTCTCTGACACACCCTCTCTTTGACACACTCCCCTCTCTCTGACACACTCCCTCTCTCTCTCTGACACACTCCATCTCTCTGACACACTCCATCTCTCTGACACACTCCCTCTCACTGACACTCCATCTCTCTGACACACTCCCCTCTCTCTGACACACTCCCGCTCTCTCTGACACACTCCCCTCTCTCTCTGACACACTCCCTCTCTCTGACACACTCCCCTCTCTCTGACACACTCCCGCTCTCTGACACACTCTCCTCTCTGACACACTCTCCTCTCTCTGACACACTCCCTCTCTCTGACACACTCCCTCTCTCTGACACACTCCCCTCTCTCTGACACACTCCCCTCTCTCTGACACACTCCCTCTCTCTGACACACTCCCCTGTCTCTGACACACTCCCTCTCTCTGACACACTCCCCTCTCTCTGACACACTCCCCCTCTCTCTGACACACTCCAGCTCTGACACACTCCCTCTCACTGACACTCCATCTCTCTGACACACTCCCTCTCACTGACACACTCCCCCTCTCTCTGACACACTCCATCTCTCTGACACACTCCCTCTCACTGACACTCCATCTCTTTGACACACTCCCCTCTCTCTGACACACTCTCCTCTCTGACACACTCTCCTCTCTGACACACTCTCCTCTCTGACACACTCCCCTCTCTCTCTGACACACTCCCCTCTCTCTGACACACTCCCCTCTCTCTGACACACTCCCCTCTCTCTGACACACTCTCCTCTCTGACACACTCTCCTCTCTGACACACTCTCCTCTCTGACACACTCCCCTCTCTCTCTGACACACTCCTTCTCTCTGACACACTCCCTCTCTCTGACACACTCCCTCTCTCTGACGCACTCCCCTCTCTCAGACACACTCCCTCTCTCTGACACCCTCTCTCTCTGACACACTCCCTCACTCTCTCTGACACACTCCCTCTCTCTGACACACTCCCACTCTCTGACACACTCCCTCTCTCTGACACACTCCCGCTCTCTCTGACACACTCCCCTCTCTCTCTGACACACTCCCTCTCTCTGACACACTCCCCTCTCTCTGACACACTCCCACTCTCTGACACACTCCCTCTCTCTGACACACTCCCCTCTCTCTGACACACTCCCCTCTCTCTGACACACTCCCTCTCTCTGACACACTCCCCTCTCTCTGACACACTCCCCCTCTCTCTGACACACTCCAGCTCTGACACACTCCCTCTCACTGACACTCCATCTCTCTGACACACTCCCTCTCACTGACACACTCCCCCTCTCTCTGACACACTCCATCTCTCTGACACACTCCCTCTCACTGACACTCCATCTCTTTGACACACTCCCCTCTCTCTGACACACTCTCCTCTCTGACACACTCTCCTCTCTGACACACTCTCCTCTCTGACACACTCCCCTCTCTCTCTGACACACTCCCCTCTCTCTGACACACTCCCCTCTCTCTGACACACTCTCCTCTCTGACACACTCTCCTCTCTGACACACTCCCCTCTCTCTCTGACACACTCCTTCTCTCTGACACACTCCCTCTCTCTGACACACTCCCCTCTCTCTGACACACTCCCGCTCTCTGACACACTCTCCTCTCTGACACACTCTCCTCTCTCTGACAAACCATCTCTCTGACACACTACCTCTCTCTGACGCACTCCCTCTCTCTGACACACTCCCTCTCTCTGACACACTCCCCTCTCTCTGACACACTCTCCTCTCTCTGACAAACCATCTCTCTGACACACTCCCTCTCTCTGACACACTCCCGTCTCTCTGACACACTCCCCTCTCTCTGACACACTCCCTCTCTCTGACACACTCCCCTGTCTCTGACACACCCTCTCTTTGACACACTCCCCTCTCTCTGACACACTCCCTCTCTCTCTCTGACACACTCCATCTCTCTGACACACTCCATCTCTCTGACACACTCCCTCTCACTGACACTCCATCTCTCTGACACACTCCCCTCTCTCTGACACACTCCCGCTCTCTCTGACACACTCCCCTCTCTCTCTGACACACTCCCTCTCTCTGACACACTCCCCTCTCTCTGACACACTCCCGCTCTCTGACACACTCTCCTCTCTGACACACTCTCCTCTCTCTGACACACTCCCTCTCTCTGACACACTCCCTCTCTGTGACACACTCCCCTCTCTCTGACACACTCCCCTCTCTCTGACACACTCCCCTCTCTCTGACACACTCCCCTCTCTCTGATGCACTCCCCTCTCTGACACACTCCCTCTCTCTGACACACTCCCTCTCTCTCTGACACACTCCCTCACTCTCTCTGACACACTCCCTCTCTCTGACACACTCCCACTCTCTGACACACTCCCTCTCTCTGACACACTCCCCTCTCTCTGACACACTCCCCTCTCTCTGACACACTCCCTCTCTCTGACACACTCCCCTGTCTCTGACACACTCCCTCTCTCTGACACACTCCCCTCTCTCTGACACACTCCCCCTCTCTCTGACACACTCCAGCTCTGACACACTCCCTCTCACTGACACTCCATCTCTCTGACACACTCCCTCTCACTGACACACTCCCCCTCTCTCTGACACACTCCATCTCTCTGACACACTCCCTCTCACTGACACTCCATCTCTCTGACACACTCCCTCTCTCTGATGCACTCCCCTCTCTCAGACACACTCCCTCTCTCTGACACACTCCCTCTCTCTCTGACACACTCCCTCACTCTCTCTGACACACTCCCTCTCTCTGACACACTCCCACTCTCTGACACACTCCCTCTCTCTGACACACTCCCCTCTCTCTGACACACTCCCCTCTCTCTGACACACTCCCTCTCTCTGACACACTCCCCTGTCTGACACACTCCCTCTCTCTGACACACTCCCCTCTCTCTGACACACTCCCCCTCTCTCTGACACACTCCAGCTCTGACACACTCCCTCTCACTGACACTCCATCTCTCTGACACACTCCCTCTCACTGACACACTCCCCCTCTCTCTGACACACTCCATCTCTCTGACACACTCCCTCTCACTGACACTCCATCTCTCTGACACACTCCCCTCTCTCTGACACACTCTCCTCACTGACACACTCCCCTCTCTCTCTGACACACTCCTTCTCTCTGACACACTCCCTCTCTCTGACACACTCCCCTCTCTCTGACACACTCCCGCTCTCTGACACACTCTCCTCTCTGACACACTCTCCTCTCTCTGACAAACCATCTCTCTGACACACTCCCTCTCTCTGACACACTCCCTCTCTCTGACACACTCCCTCTCTCTGACACACTCCCGTCTCTCTGACACACTCCCCTCTCTCTGACACACTCCCTCTCTCTGACACACTCCCCTGTCTCTGACACACCCTCTCTTTGACACACTCCCCTCTCTCTGACACACTCCCTCTCTCTCTCTGACACACTCCCTCTCTCTCTCTGACACACTCCATCTCTCTGACACACTCCATCTCTCTGACACACTCCCTCTCACTGACACTCCATCTCTCTGACCCACTCCCCTCTCTCTGACACACTCCCGCTCTCTCTGACACACTCCCCTCTCTCTCTGACACACTCCCTCTCTCTGACACACTCCCCTCTCTCTGACACACTCCCGCTCTCTGACACACTCTCCTCTCTGACACACTCTCCTCTCTGACACACTCTCCTCTCTCTGACACACTCCCTCTCTCTGACACACTCCCTCTCTGTGACACACTCCCCTCTCTCTGACACACTCCCCTCTCTCTGACACACTCCCCTCTCTCTGACACACTCCCCTCTCTCTGACACACTCCCTCTCTCTGACACACTCCCTCTCTCTGACACACTCCCTCTCTCTGACACACTCCCTCTCTCTGACACACTCCCTCTCTCTGACACACTCCCCTCTCTCTGACACACCCCTCTCTCTGACACACCCCTCTCTCTGACACACTCCCTCTCTCCGACACACTCTCTTCTCTGACACCCTCCCTCTCTCTGACACACTCCATCTCACTGACACTCCATCTCTCTGACACACTCCCCTCTCTCTGACACACTCCCCTCTCTCTGACACACTCCCCCTCTCTGACACACTCCCCTCTCTCTCTGACACACTCTCCTCTCTCTGACACACTCCCTCTCTCAGACACACTCCCTCTCTCTGACACACTCCCTCTCTCTGACACACTCCCTCTCTCTGACACACTCCCTCTCTCTTACACACTCCCCTCTCTCTGACACACTCCCTCTCTCTGACACACTCCCCTCTCTCTGACACACTCCCCTCTCTCTGACACACTCCCTCTCTCTGACACACTCCCCTGTCTCTGACACACTCCCTCTCTCTGACACACTCCCCTCTCTCTGACACACTCCCCCTCTCGCTGACACACTCCAGCTCTGACACACTCCCTCTCACTGACACTCCATCTCTCTGACACACTCCCTCTCACTGACACACTCCCCCTCTCTCTGACACTCTCCATCTCTCTGACACACTCCCTCTCACTGACACTCCATCTCTTTGACACACTCCCCTCTCTCTGACACACTCTCCTCTCTGACACACTCTCCTCTCTGACACACTCTCCTCTCTGACACACTCCCCTCTCTCTCTGACACACTCCTTCTCTCTGACACACTCCCTCTCTCTGACACACTCCCCTCTCTCTGACACACTCCCGCTCTCTGACACACTCTCCTCTCTGACACACTCTCCTCTCTCTGACAAACCATCTCTCTGACACACTCCCTCTCTCTGACGCACTCCCTCTCTCTGACACACTCCCTCTCTCTGACACACTCCCCTCTCTCTGACACACTCTCCTCCCTCTGACAAACCATCTCTCTGACACACTCCCTCTCTCTGACACACTCCCGTCTCTCTGACACACTCCCCTCTCTCTGACACACTCCCTCTCTCTGACACACTCCCCTGTCTCTGACACACCCTCTCTTTGACACACTCCCCTCTCTCTGACACACTCCCTCTCTCTCTCTGACACACTCCATCTCTCTGACACACTCCATCTCTCTGACACACTCCCTCTCACTGACACTCCATCTCTCTGACACACTCCCCTCTCTCTGACACACTCCCGCTCTCTCTGACACACTCCCCTCTCTCTCTGACACACTCCCTCTCTCTGACACACTCCCCTCTCTCTGACACACTCCCGCTCTCTGACACACTCTCCTCTCTGACACACTCTCCTCTCTCTGACACACTCCCTCTCTCTGACACACTCCCTCTCTGTGACACACTCCCCTCTCTCTGACACACTCCCCTCTCTCTGACACACTCACCTCTCTCTGACACACTCCCCTCTCTCTGACACACTCCCCTCTCTCTGACACACTCCCTCTCTCTGACACACTCCCTCTCTCTGACACACTCCCTCTCTCTGACACACTCCCCTCTCTCTGACACACCCCTCTCTCTGACACACCCCTCTCTCTGACACACTCCCTCTCTCCGACACACTCTCCTCTCTGACACACTCCCTCTCTCTGACACACTCCATCTCACTGACACTCCATCTCTCTGACACACTCCCCTCTCTCTGACACACCCCCTCTCTGACACACTCCCCTCTCTCTCTGACACACTCCCCTCTCTCTGACACACTTCCTCTCTCTGACACACTCCCTCTCTCTGACACACTCCCTCTCTCTGACACACTCCCTCTCCCTGACACACTCCCTCTCTCTGACACACTCCCCTCTCTCTGACACACTCCCGCTCTCTGACACACTCTCCTCTCTGACACACTCCCCTCTCTCTCTGACACACTCCCCTCTCTCTGACACACTCCCCTCTCTCTGACACACTCCCCCTCTCTCTGACACACTCCCCTCTCTCTGACACACGCCCCTCTCTCTGCACACTCCCCTCTCTCTGACACACTCCCCTCTCTCTGACACACTCCCCCTCTCTCTCTCTGACACACTCCCCTCTCTGACACACTCTCCTCTCCGACACACTCTCCTCTCTCTGACAAACCATCTCTCTGACACACTCCCTCTCTCTGACACACTCCCTCTCTCTGACACACTCCCTCTCTCTGACACACTCCCGTCTCTCTGACACACTCCCCTCTCTCTGACACACTCCCTCTCTCTGACACACTCCCCTGTCTCTGACACACCCTCTCTTTGACACACTCCCCTCTCTCTGACACACTCCCTCTCTCTCTCTGACACACTCCCTCTCTCTCTGACACACTCCATCTCTCTGACACACTCCATCTCTCTGACACACTCCCTCTCACTGACACTCCATCTCTCTGACACACTCCCCTCTCTCTGACACACTCCCGCTCTCTCTGACACACTCCTCTCTCTCTCTGACACACTCCCTCTCTCTGACACACTCCCCTCTCTCTGACACACTCCCGCTCTCTGACACACTCTCCTCTCTGACACACTCTCCTCTCTCTGACACACTCCCTCTCTCTGACACACTCCATCTCACTGACACTCCATCTCTCTGACACACTCCCCTCTCTCTGACACACCCCCTCTCTGACACACTCCCCTCTCTCTCTGACACACTCCCCTCTCTCTGACACACTCCCTCTCTCTGACACACTCCCTCTCTCTGACACACTCCCTCTCTCTGACACACTCCCTCTCCCTGACACACTCCCTCTCTCTGACACACTCCCCTCTCTCTGACACACTCCCGCTCTCTGACACACTCTCCTCTCTGACACACTCCCCTCTCTCTCTGACACACTCCCCTCTGACACACTCCCCTCTCTCTGACACACTCCCCCTCTCTCTGACACACTCCCCTCTCTCTGACACACGCCCCTCTCTCTGCACACTCCCCTCTCTCTGACACACTCCCCTCTCTCTGACACACTCCCCCTCTCTCTCTCTGACACACTCCCCTCTCTCTGACACACTCCCTCTCTCTGACACACTCCCTCTCTCTGACACACTCCCTCTCTCTGACACACTCCCCTCTCTCTGACACACTCCCCTCTCTCTGACACACTCCCTCTCTCTGACACACTCCCCTGTCTCTGACACACTCCCTCACTCTCTCTGACACACTCCCTCTCTCTGACACACTCCCACTCTCTGACACACTCCCTCTCTCTGACACACTCCCCTCTCTCTGACACACTCCCCTCTCTCTGACACACTCCCTCTCTCTGACACACTCCCTCTCTCTGACACACTCCCTCACTCTCTCTGACACACTCCCCTGTCTCTGACACACTCCCTCTCTCTGACACACTCCCTCTGACACACTCCCCTCTCTCTGACACACTCCCCTCTCTCTGACACACTCCCTCTCTCTGACACTCTCCCCTGTCTCTGACACACTCCCTCTCTCTGACACACTCCCCTCTCTCTGACACACTCCCCCTCTCTCTGACACACTCCAGCTCTGACACACTCCCTCTCACTGACACTCCATCTCTCTGACACACTCCCTCTCACTGACACACTCCCCCTCTCTCTGACACACTCCATCTCTCTGACACACTCCCTCTCACTGACACTCCATCTCTCTGACACACTCCCCTCTCTCTGACACACTCCCGCTCTCTGACACACTCTCCTCTCTGACACATTCTCCTCTCTCTGACACACTCCATCTCTGACACACTCCCTCTCTCTGACACACTCCCTCTGACACACTCCCCTCTCTCTGACACACTCCCTCTCTCTGACACACTCCCTCTCTCTGATGCACTCCCCTCTCAGACACACTCCCTCTCTCTGACACACTCCCTCTCTCTCTGACACACTCCCTCACTCTCTCTGACACACTCCCTCACTCTCTCTGACACACTCCCACTCTCTGACACACTCCCTCTCTCTGACACACTCCCCTCTCTCTGACACACTCCCCTCTCTCTGACACACTCCCTCTCTCTGACACACTCCCCTGTCTCTGACACACTCCCTCTCTCTGACACACTCCCCTCTCTCTGACACACTCCCCCTCTCTCTGACACACTCCAGCTCTGACACACTCCCTCTCACTGACACTCCATCTCTCTGACACACTCCCTCTCACTGACACACTCCCCCTCTCTCTGACACACTCCATCTCTCTGACACACTCCCTCTCACTGACACTCCATCTCTCTGACACACTCCCCTCTCTCTGACACACTCTCCTCACTGACACACTCCCCTCTCTCTCTGACACACTCCTTCTCTCTGACACACTCCCTCTCTCTGACACACTCCCCTCTCTCTGACACACTCCCGCTCTCTGACACACTACCCTCTCCGACACACTCTCCTCTCTCTGACAAACCATCTCTCTGACACACTCTCCTTCTCTCTGACACACTCCCTCTCTCTGACACACTCCCTCTCTCTGACACACTCCCGTCTCTCTGACACACTCCACTCTCTCTGACACACTCCCTCTCTCTGACACACTCCCCTGTCTCTGACACACCCTCTCTTTGACACACTCCCCTCTCTCTGACACATTCCCTCTCTCTCTCTGACACACTCCCTCTCTCTCTCTGACACACTCCATCTCTCTGACACACTCCATCTCTCTGACACACTCCCTCTCACTGACACTCCATCTCTCTGACACACTCCCCTCTCTCTGACACACTCCCGCTCTCTCTGACACACTCCTCTCTCTCTCTGACACACTCCCTCTCTCTGACGCACTCCCCTCTCTCTGACACACTCCCGCTCTCTGACACACTCTCCTCTCTGACACACTCTCCTCTCTCTGACACACTCCCTCTCTGTGACACACTCCCCTCTCTCTGACACACTCCCCTCTCTCTGACACACTCCCCTCTCTCTGACACACTCCCCTCTCTCTGACACACTCCCTCTCTCTGACACACTCCCTCTCTCTGACACACTCCCTCTCTCTGACACACTCCCTCTCTCTGACACACTCCCTCTCTCTGACACACTCCCCTCTCTCTGACACACCCCTCTCTCTGACACACCCCTCTCTCTGACACACTCCCTCTCTCCGACACACTCTCCTCTCTGACACCCTCCCTCTCTCTGACACACTCCATCTCACTGACACTCCATCTCTCTGACACACTCCCCTCTCTCTGACACACTCCCTCTCTCTGACACACTCCCTCTCTCTGACAGACTCCCTCTCTCTGACACACTCCCTCTCTCTGACACACTCCCTCTCTCTTACACACTCCCCTCTCTCTGACACACTCCCTCTCTCTGACACACTCCCCTCTCTCTGACACACTCCCTCTCTCTGACACACTCCCCTGTCTCTGACACACTCCCTCTCTCTGACACACTCCCCTCTCTCTGACACACTCCCCCTCTCTCTGACACACTCCAGCTCTGACACACTCCCTCTCACTGACACTCCATCTCTCTGACACACTCCCTCTCACTGACACACTCCCCCTCTCTCTGACACTCTCCATCTCTCTGACACACTCCCTCTCACTGACACTCCATCTCTTTGACACACTCCCCTCTCTCTGACACACTCTCCTCTCTGACACACTCTCCTCTCTGACACACTCTCCTCTCTGACACACTCCCCTCTCTCTCTGACACACTCCCCTCTCTCTGACACACTCCCCTCTCTCTGACACACTCTCCTCTCTGACACACTCTCCTCTCTGACACACTCCCCTCTCTCTCTGACACACTCCTTCTCTCTGACACACTCCCTCTCTCTGACACACTCCCCTCTCTCTGACACACTCCCGCTCTCTGACACACTCTCCTCTCTGACACACTCTCCTCTCTATGACAAACCATCTCTCTGACACACTCCCTCTCTCTGACACACTCCCCTCTTTCTGACACACTCCCCCTCTCTCTGACACACTCCAGCTCTGACACACTCCCTCTCACTGACACTCCATCTCTCTGACACACTCCCTCTCACTGACACACTCCCCCTCTCTCTGACACTCTCCATCTCTCTGACACACTCCCTCTCACTGACACTCCATCTCTTTGACACACTCCCCTCTCTCTGACACACTCTCCTCTCTGACACACTCTCCTCTCTGACACACTCTCCTCTCTGACACACTCCCCTCTCTCTCTGACACACTCCCCTCTCTCTGACACACTCCCCTCTCTCTGACACACTCTCCTCTCTGACACACTCTCCTCTCTGACACACTCCCCTCTCTCTCTGACACACTCCTTCTCTCTGACACACTCCCTCTCTCTGACACACTCCCCTCTCTCTGACACACTCCCGCTCTCTGACACACTCTCCTCTCTATGACAAACCATCTCTCTGACACACTACCTCTCTCTGACGCACTCCCTCTCTCTGACACACTCCCTCTCTCTCTCTGACACACTCCATCTCTCTGACACACTCCATCTCTCTGACACACTCCCTCTCACTGACACTCCATCTCTCTGACACACTCCCCTCTCTCTGACACACTCCCGCTCTCTCTGACACACTCCCCTCTCTCTCTGACACACTCCCTCTCTCTGACACACTCCCCTCTCTCTGACACACTCCCCTCTCTCTGACACACTCCCGCTCTCTGACACACTCCTCTCTGACACACTCTCCTCTCTCTGACACACTCCCTCTCTGTGACACACTCCCCTCTCTCTGACACACTCCCCTCTCTCTGACACACTCCCCTCTCTCTGACACTCCCTCTCTCTGACACACTCCCCTCTCTCTCTGACACACTCTCCTCTCTGACACACTCTCCTCTCTCTGACACACTCCCTCTCTCTGACACACTCCCTCTCTGTGACACACTCCCCGCTCTCTGACACACTCCCCTCTCTCTGACACACTCCCCTCTCTCTGACACACTCCCTCTCTCTGACACACTCCCTCTCTCTGTCACACTCCCTCTCTCTGACACACTCCCCTCTCTCTGACACACCCCTCTCTCTGACACACCCCTCTCTCTGACACACTCCCTCTCTCCGACACACTCTCCTCTCTGACACACTCCCTCTCTCTGACACACTCCATCTCACTGACACTCCATCTCTCTGACACACTCCCCTCACTCTGACACACTCCCCCTCTCTGACACACTCCCCTCTCTCTCTGACACACTCCCCTCTCTCTGACACACTCCCCTCTCTCTGACACACTCCCTCTCTCTCTCTGACACACTCCCTCTCTCTCTCTGACACACTCCATCTCTCTGACACACTCCATCTCTCTGACACACTCCATCTCTCTGACACACTCCCTCTCACTGACACTCCATCTCTCTGACACACTCCCCTCTCTCTGACACACTCCCGCTCTCTCTGACACACTCCCCTCTCTCTCTGACACACTCCCTCTCTCTGACACTCTCCCCTCTCTCTGACACACTCCCGCTCTCTGACACACTCTCCTCTCTGACACACTCTCCTCTCTCTGACACACTCCCTCTCTCTGACACACTCCCTCTCTGTGACACACTCCCCTCTCTCTGACACACTCCCCTCTCTCTGACACACTCCCCTCTCTCTGACACACTCCCTCTCTCTGACACACTCCCTCTCTCTGACACACTCCCTCTCTCTGACACACTCCCTCTCTCTGACACACTCCCTCTCTCTGACACACTCCCTCTCTCTGACACACTCCCCTCTCTCTGACACACCCCTCTCTCTGACACACCCCTCTCTCTGACACACTCCCTCTCTCCGACACACTCTCCTCTCTGACACACTCCCTCTCTCTGACACACTCCCTCTCTCTGACACACTCCATCTCACTGACACTCCATCTCTCTGACACACTCCCCTCTCTCTGACACACTCCCCCTCTCTGACACACTCCCCTCTCTCTCTGACACACTCCCCTCTCTCTGACACACTCCCTCTCTCTGACACACTCCCTCTCTCTGACACACTCCCTCTCTCTGACACACTCCCCCTCTCTCTGACACACTCCCCTCTCTCTGACACACTCCCCTCTCTCTGACACACTCCCTCTCTCTGACACACACCCTCTCTCTGACACTCCCTCTCTCTGACACACTCCCCTCTCTCTGACACACGCCCCTCTCTCTGACACACTCCCCTCTCTCTGACACACTCCCCTCTCTCTGACACATTCCCTCTCTCTGACACACTCCCTCTCTCTCTGACACTCCCTCTCTCTGACACTCCCTCTCTCTGACACACTCCCCTCTCTCTGACACACTCCCCTCTCTCTGACACACTCCCCTCTCTCTGACACACTCCCGCTCTCTGACGCACTCCTCTCTGACACACTCTCCTCTCTCTGACACACTCCATCTCTCTGACGCACTCCCTCTCTCTGACGCACTCCCCTCTCTCAGACACACTCCCTCTCTCTCTGACGCACTCCCTCTCTCTCTGACACACTCCCTCACTCTCTCTGACACACTCCCTCTCTCTGACACACTCCCTCTCTCTCTGACACACTCCCTCACTCTCTCTGACACACTCCCTCTCTCTGACACACTCCCACTCTCTGACACACTCCCTCTCTCTGACACACTCCCCTCTCTCTGACACACTCCCCTCTCTCTGACACACTCCCTCTCTCTGACACACTCCCCTGTCTCTGACACACTCCCTCTCTCTGACACACTCCCCTCTCTCTGACACACTCCCCCTCTCTCTGACACACTCCAGCTCTGACACACTCCCTCTCACTGACACTCCATCTCTCTGACACACTCCCTCTCACTGACACACTCCCCCTCTCTCTGACACACTCCATCTCTCTGACACACTCCATCTCTCTGACACACTCCCTCTCACTGACACACTCCCCATCTCTCTGACACACTCCCCTCTCTGACACACTCCCCTCTCTCTGACACACTCCCTCTCTCTGACACACTCCCTCTCTCTGACACACTCCCCTCTCTCTGACACACTCCCGCTCTCTGACACACTCTCCTCTCTGACACATTCTCCTCTCTCTGACACACTCCATCTCTGACACACTCCCTCTCTCTGACACACTCCCTCTCTCTGACACACTCCCCTCTCTCTGACACACTCCCTCTCTCTGACACACTCCCTCTCTCTGACGCACTCCCCTCTCTCAGACACACTCCCTCTCTCTGACACACTCCCTCTCTCTCTGACACACTCCCTCACTCTCTCTGACACACTCCCTCTCTCTGACACACTCCCACTCTCTGACACACTCCCTCTCTCTGACACACTCCCCTCTCTCTGACACACTCCCCTCTCTCTGGCACACTCCCTCTCTCTGACACACTCCCCTGTCTCTGACACACTCCCTCTCTCTGACACACTCCCCTCTCTCTGACACACTCCCCCTCTCTCTGACACACTCCAGCTCTGACACACTCCCTCTCACTGACACTCCATCTCTCTGACACACTCCCTCTCACTGACACACTCCCCCTCTCTCTGACACACTCCATCCCTCTGACACACTCCCTCTCACTGACACTCCATCTCTCTGACACACTCCCCTCTCTCTGACACACTCTCCTCTCTGACACACTCTCCTCTCTGACACACTCTCCTCTCTGACACACTCCCCTCTCTCTCTGACACACTCCCCTCTCTCTGACACACTCCCCTCTCTCTGACACACTCTCCTCTCTGACACACTCTCCTCTCTGACACACTCTCCTCTCTCTGACACACTCCTTCTCTCTGACACACTCCCTCTCTCTGACACACTCCCCTCTCTCTGACACACTCCCGCTCTCTGACACACTCTCCTCTCTGACACACTCTCCTCTCTCTGACAAACCATCTCTCTGACACACTCCCTCTCTCTGACACACTCCCTCTCTCTGACACACTCCCTCTCTCTGACACACTCCCCTCTCTCTGACACACTCCCCTCTCTCTGACACACTCCCTCTCTCTGACACACTCCCCTCTCTCTGACACACTCCCCCTCTCTCTGACACACTCCCCTCTCTCTGACACACTCCCCTCTCTCTGACACACTCCCTCTCTCTGACACACACCCTCTCTCTGACACTCCCTCTCTCTGACACACTCCCCTCTCTCTGACACACGCCCCTCTCTCTGACACACTCCCCTCTCTCTGACACACTCCCCTCTCTCTGACACATTCCCTCTCTCTGACACACTCCCTCTCTCTCTGACACTCCCTCTCTCTGACACTCCCTCTCTCTGACACACTCCCCTCTCTCTGACACACTCCCCTCTCTCTGACACACTCCCCTCTCTCTGACACACTCCCGCTCTCTGACGCACTCCTCTCTGACACACTCTCCTCTCTCTGACACACTCCATCTCTCTGACGCACTCCCTCTCTCTGACGCACTCCCCTCTCTCAGACACACTCCCTCTCTCTCTGACACACTCCCTCTCTCTCTGACACACTCCCTCACTCTCTCTGACACACTCCCTCTCTCTGACACACTCCCTCTCTCTCTGACACACTCCCTCACTCTCTCTGACACACTCCCTCTCTCTGACACACTCCCACTCTCTGACACACTCCCTCTCTCTGACACACTCCCCTCTCTCTGACACACTCCCCTCTCTCTGACACACTCCCTCTCTCTGACACACTCCCCTGTCTCTGACACACTCCCTCTCTCTGACACACTCCCCTCTCTCTGACACACTCCCCCTCTCTCTGACACACTCCAGCTCTGACACACTCCCTCTCACTGACACTCCATCTCTCTGACACACTCCCTCTCACTGACACACTCCCCCTCTCTCTGACACACTCCATCTCTCTGACACACTCCATCTCTCTGACACACTCCCTCTCACTGACACACTCCCCATCTCTCTGACACACTCCCCTCTCTGACACACTCCCCTCTCTCTGACACACTCCCTCTCTCTGACACACTCCCTCTCTCTGACACACTCCCCTCTCTCTGACACACTCCCGCTCTCTGACACACTCTCCTCTCTGACACATTCTCCTCTCTCTGACACACTCCATCTCTGACACACTCCCTCTCTCTGACACACTCCCTCTCTCTGACACATTCCCCTCTCTCTGACACACTCCCTCTCTCTGACACACTCCCTCTCTCTGACGCACTCCCCTCTCTCAGACACACTCCCTCTCTCTGACACACTCCCTCTCTCTCTGACACACTCCCTCACTCTCTCTGACACACTCCCTCTCTCTGACACACTCCCACTCTCTGACACACTCCCTCTCTCTGACACACTCCCCTCTCTCTGACACACTCCCCTCTCTCTGGCACACTCCCTCTCTCTGACACACTCCCCTGTCTCTGACACACTCCCTCTCTCTGACACACTCCCCTCTCTCTGACACACTCCCCCTCTCTCTGACACACTCCAGCTCTGACACACTCCCTCTCACTGACACTCCATCTCTCTGACACACTCCCTCTCACTGACACACTCCCCCTCTCTCTGACACACTCCATCCCTCTGACACACTCCCTCTCACTGACACTCCATCTCTCTGACACACTCCCCTCTCTCTGACACACTCTCCTCTCTGACACACTCTCCTCTCTGACACACTCTCCTCTCTGACACACTCCCCTCTCTCTCTGACACACTCCCCTCTCTCTGACACACTCCCCTCTCTCTGACACACTCTCCTCTCTGACACACTCTCCTCTCTGACACACTCTCCTCTCTCTGACACACTCCTTCTCTCTGACACACTCCCTCTCTCTGACACACTCCCCTCTCTCTGACACACTCCCGCTCTCTGACACACTCTCCTCTCTGACACACTCTCCTCTCTCTGACAAACCATCTCTCTGACACACTCCCTCTCTCTGACACACTCCCTCTCTCTGACACACTCCCTCTCTCTGACACACTCCCCTCTCTCTGACACACTCCCCTCTCTCTGACACACTCCCTCTCTCTGACACACTCCCCTGTCTCTGACACACCCTCTCTTTGACACACTCCCCTCTCTCTGACACACTCCCTCTCTCTCTCTGACACACTCCCTCTCTCTCTCTGACAAACTCCATCTCTCTGACACACTCCATCTCTCTGACACACTCCCTCTCACTGACACTCCATCTCTCTGACACACTCCCCTCTCTCTGACACACTCCCGCTCTCTCTGACACACTCCCCTCTCTCTCTGACACACTCCCTCTCTCTGACACACTCCCCTCTCTCTGACACACTCCCGCTCTCTGACACACTCCCACTCTCTGACACACTCTCCTCTCTCTGACACACTCCCTCTCTCTGACACACTCCCTCTCTGTGACACACTCCCCTCTCTCTGACACACTCCCCTCTCTCTGACACACCCCTCTCTCTGACACACCCCTCTCTCTGACACACTCCCTCTCTCCGACACACTCTCCTCTCTGACACACTCCCTCTCTCTGACACACTCCCTCTCTCTGACACACTCCATCTCACTGACACTCCCTCTCTCTGACACACTCCCCTCTCTCTGACACACTCCCCTCTCTCTGACACACTCCCCTCTCTCTGACACACTCCCGCTCTCTGACGCACTCCTCTCTGACACACTCTCCTCTCTCTGACACACTCCATCTCTCTGACGCACTCCCTCTCTCTGACGCACTCCCCTCTCTCAGACACACTCCCTCTCTCTCTGACACACTCCCTCTCTCTCTGACACACTCCCTCACTCTCTCTGACACACTCCCTCTCTCTGACACACTCCCTCTCTCTCTGACACACTCCCTCACTCTCTCTGACACACTCCCTCTCTCTGACACACTCCCACTCTCTGACACACTCCCTCTCTCTGACACACTCCCCTCTCTCTGACACACTCCCCTCTCTCTGACACACTCCCTCTCTCTGACACACTCCCCTGTCTCTGACACACTCCCTCTCTCTGACACACTCCCCTCTCTCTGACACACTCCCCCTCTCTCTGACACACTCCAGCTCTGACACACTCCCTCTCACTGACACTCCATCTCTCTGACACACTCCCTCTCTCTGACACACTCCCTCTCTCTGACACACTCCCTCTCTCTGACACACTCCCTCTCTCTGACACACTCCCTCTCTCTGACACACTCCCTCTCTCTGACACACTCCCCTCTCTCTGACACACTCCCGCTCTCTGACACACTCTCCTCTCTGACACACTCCCCTCTCTCTCTGACACACTCCTTCTCTCTGACACACTCCCTCTCTCTGACACACTCCCCTCTCTCTGACACACTCCCGCTCTCTGACACACTCTCCTCTCTGACACACTCTCCTCTCTATGACAAACCATCTCTCTGACACACTACCTCTCTCTGACGCACTCCCTCTCTCTGACACACTCCCTCTCTCTCTCTGACACACTCCATCTCTCTGACACACTCCATCTCTCTGACACACTCCCTCTCACTGACACTCCATCTCTCTGACACACTCCCCTCTCTCTGACACACTCCCGCTCTCTCTGACACACTCCCCTCTCTCTCTGACACACTCCCTCTCTCTGACACACTCCCCTCTCTCTGACACACTCCCCTCTCTCTGACACACTCCCGCTCTCTGACACACTCCTCTCTGACACACTCTCCTCTCTCTGACACACTCCCTCTCTGTGACACACTCCCCTCTCTCTGACACACTCCCCTCTCTCTGACACACTCCCCTCTCTCTGACACACTCCCCTCCCTCTGACACTCCCTCTCTCTGACACACTCCCCTCTCTCTCTGACACACTCTCCTCTCTGACACACTCTCCTCTCTCTGACACACTCCCTCTCTCTGACACACTCCCTCTCTGTGACACACTCCCCGCTCTCTGACACACTCCCCTCTCTCTGACACACTCCCCTCTCTCTGACACACTCCCTCTCTCTGACACACTCCCTCTCTCTGACACACTCCCTCTCTCTGACACACTCCCCTCTCTCTGACACACCCCTCTCTCTGACACACCCCTCTCTCTGACACACTCCCTCTCTCCGACACACTCTCCTCTCTGACACACTCCCTCTCTCTGACACACTCCATCTCACTGACACTCCATCTCTCTGACACACTCCCCTCACTCTGACACACTCCCCCTCTCTGACACACTCCCCTCTCTCTCTGACACACTCCCCTCTCTCTGACACACTCCCTCTCTCTCTCTGACACACTCCCTCTCTCTCTCTGACACACTCCATCTCTCTGACACACTCCATCTCTCTGACACACTCCATCTCTCTGACACACTCCCTCTCACTGACACTCCATCTCTCTGACACACTCCCCTCTCTCTGACACACTCCCGCTCTCTCTGACACACTCCCCTCTCTCTCTGACACACTCCCTCTCTCTGACACTCTCCCCTCTCTCTGACACACTCCCGCTCTCTGACACACTCTCCTCTCTGACACACTCTCCTCTCTCTGACACACTCCCTCTCTCTGACACACTCCCTCTCTGTGACACACTCCCCTCTCTCTGACACACTCCCCTCTCTCTGACACACTCCCCTCTCTCTGACACACTCCCTCTCTCTGACACACTCCCTCTCTCTGACACACTCCCTCTCTCTGACACACTCCCTCTCTCTGACACACTCCCTCTCTCTGACACACTCCCTCTCTCTGACACACTCCCCTCTCTCTGACACACCCCTCTCTCTGACACACCCCTCTCTCTGACACACTCCCTCTCTCCGACACACTCTCCTCTCTGACACACTCCCTCTCTCTGACACACTCCCTCTCTCTGACACACTCCATCTCACTGACACTCCATCTCTCTGACACACTCCCCTCTCTCTGACACACTCCCCCTCTCTGACACACTCCCCTCTCTCTCTGACACACTCCCCTCTCTCTGACACACTCCCTCTCTCTGACACACTCCCTCTCTCTGACACACTCCCTCTCTCTGACACACTCCCTCTCTCTGACACACTCCCTCTCTCTGACACACTCCCTCTCTCTGACACACTCCCCTCTCTCTGACACACTCCCGCTCTCTGACACACTCTCCTCTCTGACACACTCCCCTCTCTCTCTGACACTCCCTCTCTCTGACACACTCCCCTCTCTCTGACACACTCCCCTCTCTCTGACACACTCCCCCTCTCTCTGACACACTCCCCTCTCTCTGACACACTCCCCTCTCTCTGACACACTCCCTCTCTCTGACACACACCCTCTCTCTGACACTCCCTCTCTCTGACACACTCCCCTCTCTCTGACACACGCCCCTCTCTCTGACACACTCCCCTCTCTCTGACACACTCCCCTCTCTCTGACACATTCCCTCTCTCTGACACACTCCCTCTCTCTCTGACACTCCCTCTCTCTGACACTCCCTCTCTCTGACACACTCCCCTCTCTCTGACACACTCCCCTCTCTCTGACACACTCCCCTCTCTCTGACACACTCCCGCTCTCTGACGCACTCCTCTCTGACACACTCTCCTCTCTCTGACACACTCCATCTCTCTGACGCACTCCCTCTCTCTGACGCACTCCCCTCTCTCAGACACACTCCCTCTCTCTCTGACACACTCCCTCTCTCTCTGACACACTCCCTCACTCTCTCTGACACACTCCCTCTCTCTGACTCACTCCCTCTCTCTCTGACACACTCCCTCACTCTCTCTGACACACTCCCTCTCTCTGACACACTCCCACTCTCTGACACACTCCCTCTCTCTGACACACTCCCCTCTCTCTGACACACTCCCCTCTCTCTGACACACTCCCTCTCTCTGACACACTCCCCTGTCTCTGACACACTCCCTCTCTCTGACACACTCCCCTCTCTCTGACACACTCCCCCTCTCTCTGACACACTCCAGCTCTGACACACTCCCTCTCACTGACACTCCATCTCTCTGACACACTCCCTCTCACTGACACACTCCCCCTCTCTCTGACACACTCCATCTCTCTGACACACTCCATCTCTCTGACACACTCCCTCTCACTGACACACTCCCCATCTCTCTGACACACTCCCCTCTCTGACACACTCCCCTCTCTCTGACACACTCCCTCTCTCTGACACACTCCCTCTCTCTGACACACTCCCCTCTCTCTGACACTCTCCCGCTCTCTGACACACTCTCCTCTCTGACACATTCTCCTCTCTCTGACACACTCCATCTCTGACACACTCCCTCTCTCTGACACACTCCCTCTCTCTGACACACTCCCCTCTCTCTGACACACTCCCTCTCTCTGACACACTCCCTCTCTCTGACGCACTCCCCTCTCTCAGACACACTCCCTCTCTCTGACACACTCCCTCTCTCTCTGACACACTCCCTCACTCTCTCTGACACACTCCCTCTCTCTGACACACTCCCACTCTCTGACACACTCCCTCTCTCTGACACACTCCCCTCTCTCTGACACACTCCCCTCTCTCTGGCACACTCCCTCTCTCTGACACACTCCCCTGTCTCTGACACACTCCCTCTCTCTGACACACTCCCCTCTCTCTGACACACTCCCCCTCTCTCTGACACACTCCAGCTCTGACACACTCCCTCTCACTGACACTCCATCTCTCTGACACACTCCCTCTCACTGACACACTCCCCCTCTCTCTGACACACTCCATCCCTCTGACACACTCCCTCTCACTGACACTCCATCTCTCTGACACACTCCCCTCTCTCTGACACACTCTCCTCTCTGACACACTCTCCTCTCTGACACACTCTCCTCTCTGACACACTCCCCTCTCTCTCTGACACACTCCCCTCTCTCTGACACACTCCCCTCTCTCTGACACACTCTCCTATCTGACACACTCTCCTCTCTGACACACTCTCCTCTCTCTGACACACTCCTTCTCTCTGACACACTCCCTCTCTCTGACACACTCCCCTCTCTCTGACACACTCCCGCTCTCTGACACACTCTCCTCTCTGACACACTCTCCTCTCTCTGACAAACCATCTCTCTGACACACTCCCTCTCTCTGACACACTCCCTCTCTCTGACACACTCCCTCTCTCTGACACACTCCCCTCTCTCTGACACACTCCCCTCTCTCTGACACACTCCCTCTCTCTGACACACTCCCCTGTCTCTGACACACCCTCTCTTTGACACACTCCCCTCTCTCTGACACACTCCCTCTCTCTCTCTGACACACTCCCTCTCTCTCTCTGACAAACTCCATCACTCTGACACACTCCATCTCTCTGACACACTCCCTCTCACTGACACTCCATCTCTCTGACACACTCCCCTCTCTCTGACACACTCCCGCTCTCTCTGACACACTCCCCTCTCTCTCTGACACACTCCCTCTCTCTGACACACTCCCCTCTCTCTGACACACTCCCGCTCTCTGACACACTCCCACTCTCTGACACACTCTCTTCTCTCTGACACACTCCCTCTCTCTGACACACTCCCTCTCTGTGACACACTCCCCTCTCTCTGACACACTCCCCTCTCTCTGACACACCCCTCTCTCTGACACACCCCTCTCTCTGACACACTCCCTCTCTCCGACACACTCTCCTCTCTGACACACTCCCTCTCTCTGACACACTCCCTCTCTCTGACACACTCCATCTCACTGACACTCCATCTCTCTGACACACTCCCCTCTCTCTCTGACACACTCCCCTCTCTCTGACACACTCCCTCTCTCTGACACACTCCCTCTCTCTGACACACTCCCTCTCTCTGACACACTCCCTCTCTCTGACACACTCCCTCTCTCTGACACACTCCCTCTCTCTGACACACTCCCCTCTCTCTGACACACTCCCGCTCTCTGACACACTCTCCTCTCTGACACACTCCCCTCTCTCTCTGACACACTTCCTCTCTCTGACACACTCCCCTCTCTCTGACACACTCCCTCTCTGTGACACACTCCCCTCTCTGACACACTCCCGCTCTCTGACACACTCCTCTCTGACACACTCTCCTCTCTCTGACACACTCCATCTCTGACACACTCCCTCTCTCTGACACACTCTCTCTCTCTGACACACTCCCCTCTCTCTGACACACTCCCCTCTCTGTGACACACTCCCCTCTCTGACACACTCCCTCTCTCTCTGACACACCCCCTCACTCTCTGACACACTCCCTCTCTCTGACACTCCCTGTCTCTGACACACTCCCCTCTCTCTGACACACTCCCTCTCTCTGACACACTCCCTCTTTCTCTGACACACCCCTCACTCTCTGACACACTCCCTCTCTCTGACACCCCCTCTCTCTGACACACTCCCCTCTCTCTGACACACTCCCTCTCTCTGACACTCCCTCTCTCTGACACACTCCCCTCTCTCTGACACACTCCCCTCTCTCTGACACACTCCCCTCTCTCTGACACACTCCCCTCTCTCTGACACACTCCCCTCTCTCTGACACACTCCCCTCTCTCTGACACATTCCCTCTCTCTGACACACTCCCTCTCTCTCTGACACACTCCCTCTCTATGACACACTCCCTCTCTCTCTCTGACACACTCCCTCTCTCTGACACACTCCCTCTCTCTGCCACACTCCCCTCTCTCTGACACACTCCCTCTCTCTGACACACTCCCTCTCTCCGACACTCCCTCTCTATGACACACTCCCTCTCTCCGACACTCCCTCTCTATGACACACTCCCTCTCTCTCTCTGACACACTCCCTCTCTCTGACACACTCCCTCTCTCTGCCACACTCCCCTCTCTCTGCCACACTCCCCTCTCTCTGACACACTCCCTCTCTCTGACACACTCCCTCTCTCTGACACACTCCCTCTCTCTGACACACTCCCTCTCTCTGACACACTCCCCTCTCTCTGACACACTCCCGCTCTCTGACACACTCTCCTCTCTGACACACTCCCCTCTCTCTCTGACACACTTCCTCTCTCTGACACACTCCCCTCTCTCTGACACACTCCCTCTCTGTGACACACTCCCCTCTCTGACACACTCCCGCTCTCTGACACACTCCTCTCTGACACACTCTCCTCTCTCTGACACACTCCATCTCTGACACACTCCCTCTCTCTGACACACTCTCTCTCTCTGACACACTCCCCTCTCTCTGACACACTCCCCTCTCTGTGACACACTCCCCTCTCTGACACACTCCCTCTCTCTCTGACACACCCCCTCACTCTCTGACACACTCCCTCTCTCTGACACTCCCTGTCTCTGACACACTCCCCTCTCTCTGACACACTCCCTCTCTCTGACACACTCCCTCTTTCTCTGACACACCCCTCACTCTCTGACACACTCCCTCTCTCTGACACCCCCTCTCTCTGACACACTCCCCTCTCTCTGACACACTCCCTCTCTCTGACACTCCCTCTCTCTGACACACTCCCCTCTCTCTGACACACTCCCCTCTCTCTGACACACTCCCCTCTCTCTGACACACTCCCCTCTCTCTGACACACTCCCCTCTCTCTGACACACTCCCCTCTCTCTGACACATTCCCTCTCTCTGACACACTCCCTCTCTCTCTGACACACTCCCTCTCTATGACACACTCCCTCTCTCTCTCTGACACACTCCCTCTCTCTGACACACTCCCTCTCTCTGCCACACTCCCCTCTCTCTGACACACTCCCTCTCTCTGACACACTCCCTCTCTCCGACACTCCCTCTCTATGACACACTCCCTCTCTCCGACACTCCCTCTCTATGACACACTCCCTCTCTCTCTCTGACACACTCCCTCTCTCTGACACACTCCCTCTCTCTGCCACACTCCCCTCTCTCTGACACACGCCCCTCTCTCTGACACACTCCCCTCTCTCTGACACACTCCCCTCTCTCTGACACATTCCCTCTCTCTGACACGCTCCCTCTCTGACACTCCCTCTCTCTGACACACTCCCCTCTCTCTGACACACTCCCCTCTCTCTGACACACTCCCCTCTCTCTGACACACTCCCCTCTCTCTGACACACTCCCGCTCTCTGACGCACTCCTCTCTGACACACTCTCCTCTCTCTGACACACTCCATCTCTGACACACTCCCTCTCTCTGACACACTCCCTCTCTCTGACACACTCCCCTCTCTCTGACACACACCCTCTCTCTGACACACTCCCTCTCTCTGACGCACTCCCCTCTCTCAGACACACTCCCTCTCTCTGACACACTCCCTCTCTCTCTGACACACTCCCTCACTCTCTCTGACACACTCCCTCTCTCTGACACACTCCCACTCTCTGACACACTCCCTCTCTCTGACACACTCCCCTCTCTCTGACACACTCCCCTCTCTCTGGCACACTCACTCTCTCTGACACACTCCCCTGTCTCTGACACACTCCCTCTCTCTGACACACTCCCCTCTCTCTGACACACTCCCCCTCTCTCTGACACACTCCAGCTCTGACACACTCCCTCTCACTGACACTCCATCTCTCTGACACACTCCCTCTCACTGACACACTCCCCCTCTCTCTGACACACTCCATCCCTCTGACACACTCCCTCTCACTGACACTCCATCTCTCTGACACACTCCCTCTCTCTGACACACTCTCCTCTCTGACACACTCTCCTCTCTGACACACTCCCCTCTCTCTCTGACACACTCCCCTCTCTCTGACACACTCCCCTCTCTCTGACACACTCTCCTATCTGACACACTCTCCTCTCTGACACACTCCCCTCTCTCTCTGACACACTCCTTCTCTCTGACACACTCCCTCTCTCTGACACACTCCCCTCTCTCTGACACACTCCCGCTCTCTGACACACTCTCCTCTCTGACACACTCTCCTCTCTCTGACAAACCATCTCTCTGACACACTCCCTCTCTCTGACACACTCCCTCTCTCTGACACACTCCCTCTCTCTGACACACTCCCCTCTCTCTGACACACTCCCCTCTCTCTGACACACTCCCTCTCTCTGACACACTCCCCTGTCTCTGACACACCCTCTCTTTGACACACTCCCCTCTCTCTGACACACTCCCTCTCTCTCTCTGACACACTCCCTCTCTCTCTCTGACACACTCCATCTCTCTGACACACTCCATCTCTCTGACACACTCCCTCTCACTGACACTCCATCTCTCTGACACACTCCCCTCTCTCTGACACACTCCCGCTCTCTCTGACACACTCCCCTCTCTCTGACACACTCCCTCTCTCTGACACACTCCCCTCTCTTTGACACACTCCCGCTCTCTGACACTCCCGCTCTCTGACACACTCTCCTCTCTCTGACACACTCCCTCTCTCTGACACACTCCCTCTCTGTGACACACTCCCCTCTCTCTGACACACTCCCCTCTCCCTGACACACTCCCCTCTCTCTGACACACCCCCCTCTCTCTGACACACTCCCTCTCTCTGACACACTCCCTCTCTCTGACACACTCCCTCTCTCTGACACACTCCCTCTCTCTGACACACTCCCCTCTCTCTGACACACCCCTCTCTCTGACACACCCCTCTCTCTGACACACTCCCTCTCTCCGACACACTCTCCTCTCTGACACACTCCCTCTCTCTGACACACTCCATCTCACTGACACTCCATCTCTCTGACACACTCCCCTCTCTCTGACACACTCCCCCTCTCTGACACACTCCCCTCTCTCTCTGACACACTCCCCTCTCTCTGACACACTCCCTCTCTCTGACACACTCTCTCTCTCTCTGACACACTCCCTCTCTCTGACACACTCCCTCTCTCTGACACACTCCCTCTCTCTGACACACTCCCCTCTCTCTGACACACTCCCGCTCTCTGACACACTCTCCTCTCTGACACACTCCCCTCTCTCTCTGACACACTCCCTCTCTCTGACACACTCCCCTCTCTCTGACACACTCCCCCTCTCTCTGACACACTCCCCTCTCTCTGACACACTCCCTCTCTCTGACACACTCCCTCTCTCTGACACACTCCCCTCTCTCTGACACACTCCCCTCTCTCTGACACACTCCCTCTCTCTGACACACTCCCCTGTCTCTGACACACCCTCTCTTTGACACACTCCCCTCTCTCTGACACACTCCCTCTCTTTGACACACTCCCCTCTCTCTGACACACTCCCTCTCTCTCTCTGACACACTCCCTCTCTCTCTCTGACACACTCCCTCTCTCCGACACACTCTCCTCTCTGACACACTCCCTCTCTCTGACACACTCCCTCTCTCTGACACACTCCCTCTCTCTGACACACTCCCTCTCTCTGACACACTCCCCTCTCTCTGACACACTCCCGCTCTCTGACACACTCTCCTCTCTGACACACTCCCCTCTCTCTCTGACACACTCCCTCTCTCTGACACACTCCCCTCTCTCTGACACACTCCCCCTCTCTCTGACACACTCCCCTCTCTCTGACACACTCCCCTCTCTCTGACACACTCCCTCTCTCTGACACACTCCCTCTCTCTGACACTCCCTCTCTCTGACACACTCCCCTCTCTCTGACACACTCCCCTCTCTGACACACTCCCCTCTCTCTGACACACTCCCCTCTCTCTGACACACTCCCCCTCTCTCTGACACACTCCCCTCTCTCTGACACACTCCCCTCTCTCTGACACACTCCCTCTCTCTGACACACTCCCTCTCTCTGACACACTCCCCTCTCTCTGACACACTCCCCTCTCTCTGGCACACTCCCTCTCTCTGACACACTCCCCTGTCTCTGACACACTCCCTCTCTCTGACACACTCCCCTCTCTCTGACACACTCCCTCTCTCTGACACACTCCCTCTCTCTGACACTCCCTCTCTCTGACACACTCCTCTCTCTCTGACACACTCCCCTCTCTCTGACACACTCCCCTCTCTCTGACACACTCCCCTCTCTCTGACACACTCCCCTCTCTCTGGCACACTCCCTCTCTCTGACACACTCCCCTGTCTCTGACACACTCCCTCTCTCTGACACACTCCCCTCTCTCTGACACACTCCCTCTCTCTGACACACTCCCTCTCTCTGACACACCCCTCTCTCTGACACACCCCTCTCTCTGACACACTCCCTCTCTCCGACACACTCTCCTCTCTGACACACTCCCTCTCTCTGACACACTCCATCTCACTGACACTCCATCTCTCTGACACACTCCCCTCTCTCTGACACACTCCCCCTCTCTGACACACTCCCCTCTCTCTCTGACACACTCCCCTCTCTCTGACACACTCCCTCTCTCTGACACACTCTCTCTCTCTGACACACTCCCTCTCTCTGACACACTCCCTCTCTCTGACACACTCCCTCTCTCTGACACACTCCCCTCTCTCTGACACACTCCCGCTCTCTGACACACTCTCCTCTCTGACACACTCCCCTCTCTCTCTGACACACTCCCTCTCTCTGACACACTCCCCTCTCTCTGACACACTCCCCTCTCTCTGACACACTCCCCTCTCTCTGACACACTCCCTCTCTCTGACACACTCCCTCTCTCTGACACTCCCTCTCTCTGACACACTCCCCTCTCTCTGACACACTCCCCTCTCTCTGACACACTCCCCTCTCTCTGACACACTCCCCTCTCTCTGACACACTCCCCCTCTCTCTGACACACTCCCCTCTCTCTGACACACTCCCCTCTCTCTGACACACTCCCTCTCTCTGACACACTCCCTCTCTCTGACACTCCCTCTCTCTGACACACTCCCCTCTCTCTGACACACTCCCCTCTCTCTGACACACTCCCCTCTCTCTGACACACTCCCGCTCTCTGACACACTCTCCTCTCTCTGACACACTCCATCTCTCTGACACACTCCATCTCTCTGACACACTCCCTCTCTCTGACACACTCCCTCTCTCTGACACACTCCCCTCTCTCTGACACACTCCCCTGTCTCTGACACACCCTCTCTTTGACACACTCCCCTCTCTCTGACACACTCCCTCTCTTTGACACACTCCCCTCTCTCTGACACACTCCCTCTCTCTCTCTGACACACTCCCTCTCTCTCTCTGACACACTCCCTCTCTCCGACACACTCTCCTCTCTGACACACTCCCTCTCTCTGACACACTCCCTCTCTCTGACACACTCCCTCTCTCTGACACACTCCCTCTCTCTGACACACTCCCCTCTCTCTGACACACTCCCGCTCTCTGACACACTCTCCTCTCTGACACACTCCCCTCTCTCTCTGACACACTCCCTCTCTCTGACACACTCCCCTCTCTCTGACACACTCCCCCTCTCTCTGACACACTCCCCTCTCTCTGACACACTCCCCTCTCTCTGACACACTCCCTCTCTCTGACACACTCCCTCTCTCTGACACTCCCTCTCTCTGACACACTCCCCTCTCTCTGACACACTCCCCTCTCTGACACACTCCCCTCTCTCTGACACACTCCCCTCTCTCTGACACACTCCCCCTCTCTCTGACACACTCCCCTCTCTCTGACACACTCCCCTCTCTCTGACACACTCCCTCTCTCTGACACACTCCCTCTCTCTGACACACTCCCCTCTCTCTGACACACTCCCCTCTCTCTGGCACACTCCCTCTCTCTGACACACTCCCCTGTCTCTGACCCACTCCCTCTCTCTGACACACTCCCCTCTCTCTGACACACTCCCTCTCTCTGACACACTCCCTCTCTCTGACACTCCCTCTCTCTGACACACTCCCCTCTCTCTGACACACTCCCCTCTCTCTGACACACTCCCCTCTCTCTGACACACTCCCCTCTCTCTGACACACTCCCCTCTCTCTGGCACACTCCCTCTCTCTGACACACTCCCCTGTCTCTGACACACTCCCTCTCTCTGACACACTCCCCTCTCTCTGACACACTCCCTCTCTCTGACACACTCCCTCTCTCTGACACACCCCTCTCTCTGACACACCCCTCTCTCTGACACACTCCCTCTCTCCGACACACTCTCCTCTCTGACACACTCCCTCTCTCTGACACACTCCATCTCACTGACACTCCATCTCTCTGACACACTCCCCTCTCTCTGACACACTCCCCCTCTCTGACACACTCCCCTCTCTCTCTGACACACTCCCCTCTCTCTGACACACTCCCTCTCTCTGACACACTCTCTCTCTCTGACACACTCCATCTCTCTGACACACTCCCTCTCTCTGACACACTCCCTCTCTCTGACACACTCCCCTCTCTGACACACTCCCGCTCTCTGACACACTCTCCTCTCTGACACACTCCCCTCTCTCTCTGACACACTCCCTCTCTCTGACACACTCCCCTCTCTCTGACACACTCCCCCTCTCTCTGACACACTCCCCTCTCTCTGACACACTCCCCTCTCTCTGACACACTCCCTCTCTCTGACACACTCCCTCTCTCTGACACTCCCTCTCTCTGACACACTCCCCTCTCTCTGACACACTCCCCTCTCTCTGACACACTCCCCTCTCTCTGACACACTCCCCTCTCTCTGACACACTCCCCCTCTCTCTGACACACTCCCCTCTCTCTGACACACTCCCCTCTCTCTGACACACTCCCTCTCTCTGACACACTCCCTCTCTCTGACACTCCCTCTCTCTGACACACTCCCCTCTCTCTGACACACTCCCCTCTCTCTGACACACTCCCCTCTCTCTGACACACTCCCGCTCTCTGACACACTCTCCTCTCTCTGACACACTCCATCTCTCTGACACACTCCATCTCTCTGACACACTCCCTCTCTCTGACATACTCCCTCTCTCTGACACACTCCCCTCTCTCTGACACACTCCCCTCTCTCTGACACACTCCCCTCTCTCTGACACACTCCCCTCTCTCTGACACACTCCCGCTCTCTGACACACTCTCCTCTCTCTGACACACTCCATCTCTCTGACACACTCCATCTCTCTGACACACTCCCTCTCTCTGACACACTCCCCTCTCTCTGACACACTCCCCTCTCTCTGACACACTCCCCTCTCTCTGACACACTCCCCTCTCTCTGACACACTCCCTCTCTGTGACACACTCCCCTCTCTGACACACTCCCTCTCTCTCTGACACACCCCCTCACTCTCTGACACACTCCCTCTCTCTGACACTCCCTCTCTCTGACACACTCCCCTCTCTCTGACACACTCCCTCTCTCTGACACACTCCCTCTCTCTCTGACACACCCCCTCACTCTCTGACACACTCCCTGTCTCTGACACTCCCTCTCTCTGACACACTCCCCTCTCTCTGACACACGCCCCTCTCTCTGACACACTCCCCTCTCTCTGACACACTCCCCTGTCTCTGACACACTCCCTCTCTCTGACACATTCCCTCTCTCTGACACACTCCCTCTCTCTCTGACACACTCCCTCTCTATGACACACTCCCTCTCTCTCTCTGACACACTCCCTCTCTCTGACACACTCCCTCTCTCTGACACACTCCCTCTCTCTGACACACTCCCCTCTCTCTGACACACTCTCCTCTCTGACACACTCCCTCTCTCTGACACACTTCCTCTCTGTGTCACTCTCTCCTCTCTGACACACTCTTCTCTCTCTGACACACTCCATCTCTCTGACACACTCCATCTCTCTGACACACTCCCTCCCTCTGACACACTCCCTCTCTCTCTCTGACACACTCCCTCTCTCTGACACACTCCCCTCTCTCTGACACACTCCCCTCTCTCTGACACACTCCCCTCTCTCTGACACACTCCCGCTCTCTGACACACTCTCCTCTCTCTGACACACTCCATCTCTCTGACACACTCCCTCTCTGACACACTCCCTCTCTCTGACACACTCCCTCTCTCTGACACACTCCCCTCTGACACACTCCCTCTCTCTGACATACTCCCTCTCTCTGACACACTCCCCTCTCTCTGACACACTCCCTCTCTCTGACACACTCCCCTCTCTGACACACTCTCCTCTCTGACACACTCCCTCTCTCTGACACACTCCCTCTCTGTGACACACTCCCCTCTCTGACACACTCCCCTCTCTGACACACTCCCCTCTCTCTGACACACTCCCTCTCTCTGACACACTCCCCTCTCTCTGACACACTCCCCTCTCTCTGACACACTCCCGCTCTCTGACACACTCTCCCCTCTGACACACTCCCCTCTCTCTGACACACTCCCCTCTCTCTGACACACTCCCTCTCTCTCTGACACACTCCCTCTCTCTCTCTGATACACTCCATCTCTCTGACACACTCCCTCTCACTGACACTCCATCTCTCTGACACACTCCCCTCTCTCTGACACACTCCCCCTCTCTCTGACACACTCCTCCTCTTTCTGACACACTCCCCTCTCTCTCTGACACACTCCCTCTCTCTGACACACTCCCCTCTCTCTGACACACTCCCGCTCTCTGACACACTCTCCTCTCTGACACACTCTCCTCTCTCTGACACACTCCATCTCACTGACACACTCCCTCTCTCTGACACACTCCCTCTCTCTGACACACTCCCCTCTCTCTGACACACTCCCCTCTCTCTGACACACTCCCTCTCTCTGACACACTCCCTCTCTCTCTGACACACTCCCTCACTCTCTCTGACACACTCCCTCTCTCTGACACACTCCCACTCTCTGACACACTCCCACTCTCTGACATCCCTCTCTCTGACACACTCCCCTCTCTCTGACACACTCCCCTCTCTCTGACACACTCCCTCTCTCTGACACACTCCCCTGTCTCTGACACACTCCCTCTCTCTGACACACTCCCCTCTCTCTGACACACTCCCCCTCTCTCTGACACACTCCAGCTCTGACACACTCCCTCTCACTGACACTCCATCTCTCTGACATACTCCCTCTCACTGACACACTCCCCCTCTCTCTGACACACTCCATCTCTCTGACACACTCCCTCTCACTGACACTCCATCTCTCTGACACACTCCCCTCTCTCTGACACACTCCATCTCTCTGACACACTCCCCTCTCTCTGACACACTCCCTCTCTCTGACACACTCCCTCTCTCTGACACACTCCCTCTCTCTGACACACTCCCCTCTCTCTGACACACCCCTCTCTCTGACACACTCCCTCTCTCCGACACACTCTCCTCTCTGACACACTCCCTCTCTCTGACACACTCCATCTCACTGACACTCCATCTCTCTGACACATTCCCCTCTCTGACACACTCCCTCTCTCTCTGACACACTCCCCTCTCTGACCCCCCCCTCTCTCTCTGACACACTCCCTCTCTCTGACACACTCCCTCTCTCTGACACACTCCCTCTCTGACACACTCCCTCTGACACACTCTCCTCTCTGGCACACTCCCCTCTCTCTCTGACACACTCCCTCTCTCTGACACACTCCCTCTCTCTGAAACACTCCCCTCTCTCTGACACACTCCCGCTCTCTGACACACTCTCCTCTCTGACACACTCTCCTCTCTCTGACAAACCATCTCTCTGACACACTCCCTCTCTCTGACACACTCCCTCTCTCTGACACACTCCCTCTCTCTGACACACTCCTCTCTCTCTGACACACTCCCCTCTCTCTGACACACTCCCTCTCTCTGACACACTCCCCTGTCTCTGACACACCCTCTCTCTGACACACCCTCTCTCTGACACACCCTCTCTCTGACACACTCCCCTCTCTCTCTGACACACTCCCTCTCTCTCTCTGACACACTCCCTCTCTCTGACACACTCCCTCTCTCTGACACACTCCCCTCTGACACACTCCCTCTCTCTGACATACTCCCTCTCTCTGACACACTCCCCTCTCTCTGACACACTCCCTCTCTCTGACACACTCCCCTCTCTGACACACTCTCCTCTCTGACACACTCCCTCTCTCTGACACACTCCCTCTCTGTGACACACTCCCCTCTCTGACACACTCCCCTCTCTGACACACTCCCCTCTCTCTGACACACTCCCTCTCTCTGACACACTCCCCTCTCTCTGACACACTCCCCTCTCTCTGACACACTCCCGCTCTCTGACACACTCTCCCCTCTGACACACTCCCCTCTCTCTGACACACTCCCCTCTCTCTGACACACTCCCTCTCTCTCTGACACACTCCCTCTCTCTCTCTGATACACTCCATCTCTCTGACACACTCCCTCTCACTGACACTCCATCTCTCTGACACACTCCCCTCTCTCTGACACACTCCCCCTCTCTCTGACACACTCCTCCTCTTTCTGACACACTCCCCTCTCTCTCTGACACACTCCCTCTCTCTGACACACTCCCCTCTCTCTGACACACTCCCGCTCTCTGACACACTCTCCTCTCTGACACACTCTCCTCTCTCTGACACACTCCATCTCACTGACACACTCCCTCTCTCTGACACACTCCCTCTCTCTGACACACTCCCCTCTCTCTGACACACTCCCCTCTCTCTGACACACTCCCTCTCTCTGACACACTCCCTCTCTCTCTGACACACTCCCTCACTCTCTCAGACACACTCCCTCTCTCTGACACACTCCCACTCTCTGACACACTCCCACTCTCTGACATCCCTCTCTCTGACACACTCCCCTCTCTCTGACACACTCCCCTCTCTCTGACACACTCCCTCTCTCTGACACACTCCCCTGTCTCTGACACACTCCCTCTCTCTGACACACTCCCCTCTCTCTGACACACTCCCCCTCTCTCTGACACACTCCAGCTCTGACACACTCCCTCTCACTGACACTCCATCTCTCTGACATACTCCCTCTCACTGACACACTCCCCCTCTCTCTGACACACTCCATCTCTCTGACACACTCCCTCTCACTGACACTCCATCTCTCTGACACACTCCCCTCTCTCTGACACACTCCATCTCTCTGACACACTCCCCTCTCTCTGACACACTCCCTCTCTCTGACACACTCCCTCTCTCTGACACACTCCCTCTCTCTGACACACTCCCCTCTCTCTGACACACCCCTCTCTCTGACACACTCCCTCTCTCCGACACACTCTCCTCTCTGACACACTCCCTCTCTCTGACACACTCCATCTCACTGACACTCCATCTCTCTGACACATTCCCCTCTCTGACACACTCCCTCTCTCTCTGACACACTCCCCTCTCTGACCCCCCCCTCTCTCTCTGACACACTCCCTCTCTCTGACACACTCCCTCTCTCTGACACACTCCCTCTCTGACACACTCCCTCTGACACACTCTCCTCTCTGGCACACTCCCCTCTCTCTCTGACACACTCCCTCTCTCTGACACACTCCCTCTCTCTGAAACACTCCCCTCTCTCTGACACACTCCCGCTCTCTGACACACTCTCCTCTCTGACACACTCTCCTCTCTCTGACAAACCATCTCTCTGACACACTCCCTCTCTCTGACACACTCCCTCTCTCTGACACACTCCCTCTCTCTGACACACTCCTCTCTCTCTGACACACTCCCCTCTCTCTGACACACTCCCTCTCTCTGACACACTCCCCTGTCTCTGACACACCCTCTCTCTGACACACCCTCTCTCTGACACACTCCCCTCTCTCTCTGACACACTCCCTCTCTCTCTCTGACACACTCCCTCTCTCTCTCTGACACACTCCATCTCTCTGACACACTCCATCTCTCTGACACACTCCCTCTCACTGACACTCCATCTCTCTGACACACTCCCCTCTCTCTGACACACTCCCCTCTCTCTGACACACTCCCCCTCTCTCTGACACACTCCCTCTCTCTCTGACACACTCCCTCTCTCTGACACACCCCCTCTCTCTGACACACTCCCCTCTCTGAAACACTCCCTCTCTCTGACACACTCCCCTCTCTCTGACACACTCCCTCTCTCTGACACACTCCCTCTCACTGACACACTCCCTCTCACTGACACACTCCCTCTCTCTGACACACTCCCGCTCTCTGACACACTCTCGTCTCTGACACACTCTCGTCTCTGACACACTCTCCTCTCTCTGACACACTCCATCTCTCTGAAACACTCCCTCTCTCTGACACACTCCCTCTCTCTGACACACTCCCTCTCTCTGACACACTCCCTCTCTCTGACACACTCCCTCTCTCTGACACACTCCCTCTCTCTGACACACTCCCTCTCTCTGACACACTCCCCTCTCTCTGACACACTCCCTCTCTCTGACACACTCCCCTCTCTCTGACACACTCCCTCTCTCTGACACACTCCCCTCTCTCTGACACACTCCCCTCTCTCTGACACACTCCCGCTCTCTGACACACTCTCGTCTCTGACACACTCTCCTCTCTCTGACACACTCCATCTCTCTGACACACTCCCTCTCTCTGACACACTCCCTCTCTCTGACACACTCCATCTCTCTGACATACTCCCTCTCTCTCACATACTCCATCTCTCTGACACACTCCCTCTCACTGACACTCCCTCTCTCTGACACACTCCCTCTCTCTGACACACTCCCTCTCTCTGACACACTCCCTTCTCTCTGACACACTCCCTCTCTCTGACACACTCCCTTCTCTCTCACACATTCCCTCTCTCTGACACACTCCCTCTCTCTGACACACTCCATCTCTCTGACACACTCCCTCTCACTGACACACTCCCTCTCTCTGACACACTCCCTCTCTCTGACACACTCCCTCTCTCTGACACACTCCCTCTCTCTGACACACTCCCTCTCTCTGACACACTCCCTCTCTCTGACACACTCCCCTCTCTCTGACACACTCTCCTCTCTGACACACTCCCTCTCTCTGACACACTCCCTCTCTCTGACACACTCCATCTCACTGACACTCCATCTCTCTGAGACACTCCCCTCTCTGACACACTCCCTCTCTCTCTGACACACTCCCTCTCTCTCTGACACACTCCCCTCTCTGACACCCCCCCCTCTCTCTCTGACACACTCCCTCTCTCTGACACACTCCCTCTCTGACACACTCCATCTATCTCTGACACACTCCCCTCTCTGACACACTCCATCTCACTGACACTCCATCTCTCTGACACACTCCCCTCTCTGACACACTCCCTCTCTCTCTGACACACTCCCCTTTCTGACACACTCCCTCTCTCTGACACACTCCCTCTCTCTGACACACTCCCTCTCTCTCTGACACACTCCCCTCTCTCTGACACACTCCCTCTCTCTCTCTGACACACTCCCCTCTCTCTGACACACTCCCTCTCTCTGACACACTCCCCTCTCTCTGACACACTCCCACTCTCTGACACACTCCCCTGTCTCTGACACACTCCCTCTCTCTGACACACTCCCTCTCTCTGACACACTCCCCTCTCTCTGACACACTCCAGCTCTCTGACACACTCCCTCTCACTGACACACCCCCCTCTCTCTGACACACTCCCTCTCACTGACACTCCATCTCTCCGACACACTCCCCTCTCTCTGACACACTCCCCTCTCTCTGACACACTCCCCCTCTCTGACACACTCCCCTCTCTCTGACACGCTCCCTCTCTCTGACACTCCCCTGTCTCTGACACACCCTCTCTCTGACACACCCTCTCTCTGACACACCCTCTCTCTGACACACTCCCCTCTCTCTCTGACACACTCCCTCTCTCTCTCTGACACACTCCCTCTCTCTCTCTGACACACTCCATCTCTCTGACACACTCCATCTCTCTGACACACTCCCTCTCACTGACACTCCATCTCTCTGACACACTCCCCTCTCTCTGACACACTCCCCCTCTCTCTGACACACTCCCTCTCTCTCTGACACACTCCCTCTCTCTGACACACCCCCTCTCTCTGACACACTCCCCTCTCTGAAACACTCCCTCTCTCTGACACACTCCCCTCTCTCTGACACACTCCCTCTCTCTAACACACTCCCTCTCACTGACACACTCCCTCTCACTGACACACTCCCTCTCTCTGACACACTCCCGCTCTCTGACACACTCTCGTCTTTGACACACTCTCCTCTCTCTGACACACTCCATCTCTCTGACACACTCCCTCTCTCTGACACACTCCCTCTCTCTGACACACTCCCTCTCTCTGACACACTCCCTCTCTCTGACACACTCCCTCTCTCTGACACACTCCCTCTCTCTGACACAGTCCCTCTCTCTGACACACTCCCCTCTCTCTGACACACTCCCTCTCTCTGACACACTCCCCTCTCTCTGACACACTCCCTCTCTCTGACACACTCCCCTCTCTCTGACACACTCCCCTCTCTCTGACACACTCCCGCTCTCTGACACACTCTCGTCTCTGACACACTCTCCTCTCTCTGACACACTCCATCTCTCTGACACACTCCCTCTCTCTGACACACTCCCTCTCTCTGACACACTCCATCTCTCTGACATACTCCCTCTCTCTGACATACTCCATCTCTGACACACTCCCTCTCACTGACACTCCCTCTCTCTGACACACTCCCTCTCTCTGACACACTCCCTCTCTCTGACACACTCCCTTCTCTCTGACGCACTCCCTCTCTCTGACACACTCCCTTCTCTCTCACACATTCCCTCTCTCTGACACACTCCCTCTCTCTGACACACTCCATCTCTCTGACACACTCCCTCTCACTGACACTCCCTCTCTCTGACACACTCCCTCTCTCTGAAACACTCCCGTCTCTCTGACACACTCCCCTCTCTCTGACACACTCCCTCTCTCTGACACTCTCTCCTCTCTGACACACTCTTCTCTCTCTGACACACTCCATCTCTCTGACACACTCCCTCTCTCTGACACACTCCCTCTCTGACACACTCCATCTCTCTGACACACTCCCCTCTCTCTGACACACTCCCTCTCTCCGACACACTCTCCTCTCTGACACACTCCCTCTCTCTGACACACTCCCTCTCTCTGACACACTCCATCTGTCTGACACGCTCCCTCTCTCTGACACACTCCCTCTCTCTCTGACACACTCCCTCTCTCTCTGACACACTCCCTCTCTCTCTGACACACTCCCCTCTCTCTGACACACACCCTCTCTCTCTCTGACACTCCCTCTCTCTCTCTGACACACTCCCTCTCTCTGACACACTCCCTCTCTGACACACTCCCTCTCTCTCTCTGACACACTCCATCTCTCTGACACACTCCATCTCTCTGACACACTCCATCTCTCTGACACACTCCCTCTCTCTGACACACTCCCTCTCTCTGACACACTCCCCTCTCTCTGACACACTCCCCTCTCTCTCTGACACACTCCCGTCTCTCTCTGACACACTCCCTCTCTCTGACACACTCCCTCTCTCTGACACACTCCCTCTCGCTGACACACTCCCTTCTCTCTCACACATTCCCTCTCTCTGACACACTCCCTCTCACTGACACACTCCATCTCTCTGACACACTCCATCTCTCTGACACACTCCCTCTCACTGACACTCCCTCTCTCTGACACACTCCCTCTCTCTGAAACACTCCCGTCTCTCTGTCACACTCCCCTCTCTCTGACACACTCCCTCTCTCTGACACTCTCTCCTCTCTGACACACTCTTCTCTCTCTGACACACTCCATCTCTCTGACACACTCCCTCTCTCTGTCACACTCCCTCTCTCTGACACACTCCATCTCTGACACACTCCATCTCTCTGACACACTCCCTCTCCCTGACACACTCCCTCTCACTGACACACTCCCCTCTCTCTGACACACTCCCTCTCACTGACACACTCCCTCTCTGACACACTCCCTCTCACTGACACACTCCCTCTCTGACACACTCCCTCTCTCTGACACACACCCTCTCTCTCTCTGACACACTCCCTCTCTCTGACACACTCCCTCTCTCTGACACACTCCCTCTCTCTGACACACTCCCTCTCTCTGACACACTCCCTCTCTCTGTCACTCTCTCCTCTCTGACACACTCTTCTCTCTCTGACACACTCCATCTCTCTGACACACTCCATCTCTCTGACACACTCCCTCCCTCTGACACACTCCCTCTCTCTGACACACTCCATCTCTGACACACTCCCCTCTCTCTGACACACTCCCTCTCTCTGACACACTCCCTCTCACTGACACACTCCCTCTCTCTGACACACTCCCTCTCTCTGACACACTCCCTCTCTCTCTCTGACACACTCCATCTCTCTGACACACTCCATCTCTCTGACACACTCCATCTCTCTGACACACTCCCTCTCTCTGATACACTCCCTCTCTCTGACACACTCCCCTCTCTCTGACACACTCCCTCTCTCTGACACACTACCCTCTCTCTGACACACTCCCCTCTCTCTGACACACTCCCTCTCACTGACACTCCCTCTCACTGACACACTCCCTCTCTCTGACACACTCCCTCTCTCTGACACACTCCCTCTCTCTGACACACTCTCTCTCTCTGACACACACCCTCTCTCTGACACTCCATCTCTCTCTCTGACACACTCCCTCTCTCTGACACACTCCCTCTCTCTGACACACTCCCTCTCTCTGTCACACTCCATCTCTCTGACACACTCCCTCTCACTGACACACTCTGTCTCTCTCTCTGACACACTCCCTGTCACTGACACACTCCCTCTCTGACACACTCCATCTCTCTGACACACTCCATCTCTCTGACACACTCCATCTCTCTGACACACTCCCTCTCTCTGATACACTCCCTCTCTCTGACACACTCCCCTCTCTCTGACACACTCCCTCTCTCTGACACACTACCCTCTCTCTGACACACTCCCCTCTCTCTGACACACTCCCTCTCACTGACACTCCCTCTCACTGACACACTCCCTCTCTCTGACACACTCCCCTCTCTCTGACACACTCCCTCTCTCTGACACACTCCCCTCTCTCTGACACACTCCCCTCTCTCTGACACACTCCCGCTCTCTGACACACTCTCGTCTCTGACACACTCTCCTCTCTCTGACACACTCCATCTCTCTGACACACTCCCTCTCTCTGACACACTCCCTCTCTCTGACACACTCCATCTCTCTGACATACTCCCTCTCTCTGACATACTCCATCTCTGACACACTCCCTCTCACTGACACTCCCTCTCTCTGACACACTCCCTCTCTCTGACACACTCCCTCTCTCTGACACACTCCCTTCTCTCTGACGCACTCCCTCTCTCTGACACACTCCCTTCTCTCTCACACATTCCCTCTCTCTGACACACTCCCTCTCTCTGACACACTCCATCTCTCTGACACACTCCCTCTCACTGACACTCCCTCTCTCTGACACACTCCCTCTCTCTGAAACACTCCCGTCTCTCTGACACACTCCCCTCTCTCTGACACACTCCCTCTCTCTGACACTCTCTCCTCTCTGACACACTCTTCTCTCTCTGACACACTCCATCTCTCTGACACACTCCCTCTCTCTGACACACTCCCTCTCTGACACACTCCATCTCTCTGACACACTCCCCTCTCTCTGACACACTCCCTCTCTCCGACACACTCTCCTCTCTGACACACTCCCTCTCTCTGACACACTCCCTCTCTCTGACACACTCCATCTGTCTGACACGCTCCCTCTCTCTGACACACTCCCTCTCTCTCTGACACACTCCCTCTCTCTCTGACACACTCCCTCTCTCTCTGACACACTCCCCTCTCTCTGACACACACCCTCTCTCTCTCTGACACTCCCTCTCTCTCTCTGACACACTCCCTCTCTCTGACACACTCCCTCTCTGACACACTCCCTCTCTCTCTCTGACACACTCCATCTCTCTGACACACTCCATCTCTCTGACACACTCCATCTCTCTGACACACTCCCTCTCTCTGACACACTCCCTCTCTCTGACACACTCCCCTCTCTCTGACACACTCCCCTCTCTCTCTGACACACTCCCGTCTCTCTCTGACACACTCCCTCTCTCTGACACACTCCCTCTCTCTGACACACTCCCTCTCGCTGACACACTCCCTTCTCTCTCACACATTCCCTCTCTCTGACACACTCCCTCTCACTGACACACTCCATCTCTCTGACACACTCCATCTCTCTGACACACTCCCTCTCACTGACACTCCCTCTCTCTGACACACTCCCTCTCTCTGAAACACTCCCGTCTCTCTGTCACACTCCCCTCTCTCTGACACACTCCCTCTCTCTGACACTCTCTCCTCTCTGACACACTCTTCTCTCTCTGACACACTCCATCTCTCTGACACACTCCCTCTCTCTGTCACACTCCCTCTCTCTGACACACTCCATCTCTGACACACTCCATCTCTCTGACACACTCCCTCTCCCTGACACTCCCTCTCACTGACACACTCCCCTCTCTCTGACACACTCCCTCTCACTGACACACTCCCTCTCTGACACACTCCCTCTCACTGACACACTCCCTCTCTGACACACTCCCTCTCTCTGACACACACCCTCTCTCTCTCTGACACACTCCCTCTCTCTGACACACTCCCTCTCTCTGACACACTCCCTCTCTCTGACACACTCCCTCTCTCTGACACACTCCCTCTCTCTGTCACTCTCTCCTCTCTGACACACTCTTCTCTCTCTGACACACTCCATCTCTCTGACACACTCCATCTCTCTGACACACTCCCTCCCTCTGACACACTCCCTCTCTCTGACACACTCCATCTCTGACACACTCCCCTCTCTCTGACACACTCCCTCTCTCTGACACACTCCCTCTCACTGACACACTCCCTCTCTCTGACACACTCCCTCTCTCTGACACACTCCCTCTCTCTCTCTGACACACTCCATCTCTCTGACACACTCCATCTCTCTGACACACTCCATCTCTCTGACACACTCCCTCTCTCTGATACACTCCCTCTCTCTGACACACTCCCCTCTCTCTGACACACTCCCTCTCTCTGACACACTACCCTCTCTCTGACACACTCCCCTCTCTCTGACACACTCCCTCTCACTGACACTCCCTCTCACTGACACACTCCCTCTCTCTGACACACTCCCTCTCTCTGACACACTCCCTCTCTCTGACACACTCTCTCTCTCTGACACACACCCTCTCTCTGACACTCCATCTCTCTCTCTGACACACTCCCTCTCTCTGACACACTCCCTCTCTCTGACACACTCCCTCTCTCTGTCACACTCCATCTCTCTGACACACTCCCTCTCACTGACACACTCTGTCTCTCTCTCTGACACACTCCCTGTCACTGACACACTCCCTCTCTGACACACTCCCTCTGACACACTCCCTCTCTGACACACTCCCCTCTCTCTGACACACCATCTCTCTGACACACTCCATCTCTCTGACACACTCCATCTCTCTGACACACTCCCTCTCTCTCTGACACACTTCCCTCTGTCTCTGACACACTCCCCTCTCTGGCACACTCCCCTCTCTCTCTGACACACTCCCTCTCTCTGACACTCTCTCCTCTCTGACACACTCTTCTCTCTCTGACACACTCCATCTCTCTGACACACTCCCTCTCTCTGACACACTCCCTCTCTCTGACACACTCCATCTCTGACACACTGCATCTCTCTGACACTCACTTCTCTCTGACACACTCCCTCTCTCTGACACACTCCCTCTCACTGACACACTCCCTCTCTCTGACACACTCCCTCTCACTGACACACTTCCTCTCTCTGACACTCCCTCTCTCTGACACACTCCATCTCTCTGACACACTCCCTCTCTCTGACACACACCCTCTCTCTCTCTGACACTCCATCTCTCTCTCTGACACACTCCCTCTCTCTGACACACTCACTCTCTCTCTGACACACTCCATCTCTCTGACACACTCCCTCTCACTGACACACTCCGACTCTCTCTCTGACACACTCCCTCTCACTGACATACTCCCTCTCTGACACACTCCCTCTGACACACTCCTTCTCTGACACACTCCCTCTCTGACACACTCCCCTCTCTCTGACACACTCCATCTCTCTGACACACTCCATCTCTCTGACACACTCCCTCTCTCTCTCTGACACACTCCCCTCTCTCTCTGACACACTCCCCTCTCTCTCTGACACACTCCCCTCTCTGACACACTCCCTCTCTCTGACACACTCCATCTCTCTGACACACTCCATCTCTCTGACACACTCCCCTCTCTCTCTGACACACTCCCTCTCACTGACACTCCATCTCTCTGACACACTCCCCTCTCCCTGACACACTCCCCTCTCTCTCTGACACCCCCCCTCTCTCTGACACCCCCTCTCTCTGACACACTCCCTCTCTCTCTCAGACACACTCCATCTCTCTGACACCCCCCCTCTCTCTAACACACTCCCTCTCTATGACACACTCCCTCTCTCTCTCTGACACACTCCCTCTCTCTGACACACTCCCCTCTCTCTGACACACTCCCCTCTCTCTGACACACTCCCGCTCTCTGACACACTCTCGTCTCTGACACACTCTCCTCTCTCTGACACACTCTCCTCTCTCTGACACACTCCATCTCTCTGACACACTCCCTCTCTCTGACACACTCCCTCTCTCTGACACACTCCCTCTCTCTGACACACTCCCCTCTCTCTGACATACTCCCTCTCTCTTACACACTCCCCTCTCTCTGACACACTCCCCTCTCTCTGACACACTCCCTCTCTCTGACACACTCTCCTCTCTGACACACTCCCTCTCTCTGACACACTCCCTCTCTGTGACACACTCCATCTCTCTGACACACTCCCTCTCTCTGACACACTCCATCTCTCTGACACACTCCCTCTCTCTGACACACTCCCTCTCTCTGACACACTCCCCTCTCTCTCTGACACACTCCCCTCTCTCTCTGACATACTCCATCTCTCTGACACACTCCCTCTCACTGACACTCCCTCTCTCTGACACACTCCCTCTCTCTGACACACTCCCTCTCTCTGACACACTCCCTTCTCTCTGACACACTACCTCTCTCTGACACACTCCCTTCTCTCTCACACATTCCCTCTCTCTGACACACTCCCTCTCTCTGACACACTCCATCTCTCTGACACACTCCATCTCTCCGACACACTCCCTCTCACTGACACTCCCTCTCTCTGACACACTCCCTCTCTCTGAAACACTCCCGTCTCTCTGACACACTCCCCTCTCTCTGACACACTCCCTCTCTCTGACACACTCCCCTCTCTGACACACTCCCTCTCTGACACACTCCATCTCTCTGACACACTCCCCTCTCTCTGACACACTCCCTCTCTCCGACACACTCTCCTCTCTGACACACTCCCTCTCTCTGACACACTCCCTCTCTCTGACACACTCCCTCTCTCTGACACACTCCCTCTCTCTGACACACTCCCCTCTCTCTGACACACTCCCCTCTCTCTGACACACTCCCGCTCTCTGACACACTCTCGTCTCTGACACACTCTCCTCTCTCTGACACACTCTCCTCTCTCTGACACACTCCATCTCTCTGACACACTCCCTCTCTCTGACACACTCCCTCTCTCTGACACACTCCCTCTCTCTGACACACTCCCTCTCTCTGACACACTCCCCTCTCTCTGACATACTCCCTCTCTCTTACACACTCCCCTCTCTCTGACACACTCCCCTCTCTCTGACACACTCCCTCTCTCTGACACACTCTCCTCTCTGACACACTCCCTCTCTCTGACACACTCCCTCTCTGTGACACACTCCATCTCTCTGACACACTCCCTCTCTCTGACACATTCCATCTCTCTGACACACTCCCTCTCTCTGACACACTCCCTCTCTCTGACACACTCCCCTCTCTCTCTGACACACTCCCCTCTCTCTCTGACATACTCCATCTCTCTGACACACTCCCTCTCACTGACACTCCCTCTCTCTGACACACTCCCTCTCTCTGACACACTCCCTCTCTCTGACACACTCCCTTCTCTCTGACACACTACCTCTCTCTGACACACTCCCTTCTCTCTCACACATTCCCTCTCTCTGACACACTCCCTCTCTCTGACACACTCCATCTCTCTGACACACTCCATCTCTCCGACACACTCCCTCTCACTGACACTCCCTCTCTCTGACACACTCCCTCTCTCTGAAACACTCCCGTCTCTCTGACACACTCCCCTCTCTCTGACACACTCCCTCTCTCTGACACACTCCCCTCTCTGACACACTCCCTCTCTGACACACTCCATCTCTCTGACACACTCCCCTCTCTCTGACACACTCCCTCTCTCCGACACACTCTCCTCTCTGACACACTCCCTCTCTCTGACACACTCCCTCTCTCTGACACACTCCATCTCTCTGACACGCTCCCTCTCTCTGACACACTCCCTCTCTCTCTGACACACTCCCTCTCTCTCTGACACACTCCCCTCTCTCTGACACACACCCTCTCTCTCTCTGACACTCCCTCTCTCTCTCTGACACACTCCCTCTCTCTGACACACTCCCTCTCTCTGACACACTCCCTCTCTCTCTCTGACACACTCCATCTCTCTGACACACTCCATCTCTCTGACACACTCCATCTCTCTGACACACTCCCTCTCTCTGACACACTCCCTCTCTCTGACACACTCCCCTCTCTCTCTGACACACTCCCCTCTCTCTCTGACACACTCCCCTCTCTCTCTGACACACTCCCTCTCACTGACACTCCCTCTCTCTGACACACTCCCTCTCTCTGACACACTCCCTCTCTCTGACACACCCCCTCTCTCTGACACACTCCCTTCTCTCTCACACATTCCCTCTCTCTGACACACTCCCTCTCTCTGACACACTCCATCTCTCTGACACACTCCATCTCTCTGACACACTCCCTCTCACTGACACTCCCTCTCTCTGACACACTCCCTCTCTCTGAAACACTCCCGTCTCTCTGACACACTCCCCTCTCTCTGACACACTCCCTCTCTCTGACACTCTCTCCTCTCTGACACACTCTTCTCTCTCTGACACACTCTTCTCTCTCTGACACACTCCATCTCTCTGACACACTCCCTCTCTCTGACACACTCCCTCTCTCTGACACACTCCATCTCTGACACACTCCATCTCTCTGACACACTCCCTCTCACTGACACACTCCCTCTCACTGACACACTCCCCTCTCTCTGACACACTCCCTCTCACTGACACACTCCCTCTCTGACACACTCCCTCTCACTGACACACTCCCTCACTGACACACTCCCTCTCTCTGACACACACCCTCTCTCTCTCTGACACACTCCCTCTCTCTGACACACTCCCTCTCTCTGACACACTCCCTCTCTCTGACACACTCCCTCTCTCTGACACACTCCCTCTCTCTGTCACTCTCTCCTCTCTGACACACTCTTCTCTCTCTGACACACTCCATCTCTCTGACACACTCCATCTCTCTGACACACTCCCTCCCTCTGACACACTCCCTCTCTCTGACACACTCCCCTCTCTCTGACACACTCCCCTCTCTCTGACACACTCCCTCTCTCTGACACACTCCCTCTCACTGACACACTCCCTCTCTCTGACACACTCCCTCTCTCTGACACACTCCCTCTCTCTGACACACTCCCTCTCTCTCTCTGACACACTCCATCTCTCTGACACACTCCATCTCTCTGACACTCCATCTCTGACATACTCCCTCTCTCTGACACACTCCCTCTCTCTGACACACTCCCCTCTCTCTCTGACACACTCCCCTCTCTCTCTGACACACTCCCTCTCACTGACACTCCCTCTCTCTGACACACTCCCTCTCTCTGACACACTCCCTCTCTCTGACACACTCCCTCTCTCTGACACCCTCTCTCTCTCTGACACACTCCCTCTCTCTGACACACTCCCTCTCTCTGACACACTCCCTCTCTCTGACACACTCCCTCTCTCTGACACACTCCCTCTCTCTGTCACTCTCTCCTCTCTGACACACTCTTCTCTCTCTGACACACTCCATCTCTCTGACACACTCCATCTCTCTGACACACTCCCTCCCTCTGACACACTCCCTCTCTCTGACACACTCCCCTCTCTCTGACACACTCCCCTCTCTCTGACACACTCCCTCTCTCTGACACACTCCCTCTCACTGACACACTCCCTCTCTCTGACACACTCCCTCTCTCTGACACACTCCCTCTCTCTGACACACTCCCTCTCTCTCTCTGACACACTCCATCTCTCTGACACACTCCATCTCTCTGACACTCCATCTCTGACATACTCCCTCTCTCTGACACACTCCCTCTCTCTGACACACTCCCCTCTCTCTCTGACACACTCCCCTCTCTCTCTGACACACTCCCTCTCACTGACACTCCCTCTCTCTGACACACTCCCTCTCTCTGACACACTCCCTCTCTCTGACACACTCCCTCTCTCTGACACACTCCCTTCTCTCTCACACATTCCCTCTCTCTGACACACTCCCTCTCTCTGACACACTCCATCTCTCTGACACACTCCATCTCTCTGACACACTCCCTCTCACTGACACTCCCTCTCTCTGACACACTCCCTCTCTCTGAAACACTCCCGTCTCTCTGACACACTCCCCTCTCTCTGACACACTCCCTCTCTCTGACACTCTCTCCTCTCTGACACTCTTCTCTCTCTGACACACTCCATCTCTCTGACACACTCCCTCTCTCTGACACACTCCCTCCCTCTGACACACTCCATCTCTGACACACTCCATCTCTCTGACACACTCCCTCTCACTGACACACTCCCTCTCACTGACACACTCCCCTCTCTCTGACACACTCCCTCTCACTGACACACTCCCTCTCTGACACACTCCCTCTCACTGACACACTCCCTCTCTGACACACTCCCTCTCTCTGACACACACCCTCTCTCTCTCTGACACACTCCCTCTCTCTGACACACTCCCTCTCTCTGACACACTCCCTCTCTCTGACACACTCCCTCTCTCTGACACACTCCCTCTCTCTGTCACTCTCTCCTCTCTGACACACTCTTCTCTCTCTGACACACTCCATCTCTCTGACACACTCCATCTCTCTGACACACTCCCTCCCTCTGACACACTCCCTCTCTCTGACACACTCCATCTCTGACACACTCCCCTCTCTCTGACACACTCCCTCTCTCTGACACACTCCCTCTCACTGACACACTCCCTCTCTCTGACACACTCCCTCTCTCTGACACACTCCCTCTCTCTGACACACTCCCTCTCTCTCTGACACACTCCATCTCTCTGACACACTCCATCTCTGACACACTCCATCTCTGACACACTCCCCTCTCTCTGACACACTCCCTCTCACTGACACTCCCTCTCACTGACACACTCCCTCTCACTGACACACTCCCTCTCTGACACATTCCCTCTCTCTGACACACTCCCTCTCTCTGACACACTCCCTCTCTCTGACACACTCTCTCTCTCTGAAACACACCCTCTCTCTGACACTCCATCTCTCTCTCTGACACACTCCCTCTCTCTGACACACTCCCTCTCTCTGACACACTCCCTCTCTCTGTCACACTCCATCTCTCTGACACACTCCCTCTCACTGACACACTCTGTCTCTCTCTCTGACACACTCCGTCACTGACACACTCCCTCTCTGACACACTCCCTCTGACACACTCCCTCTCTGACACACTCCCCTCTCTCTGACACACCATCTCTCTGACACACTCCATCTCTCTGACACACTCCCTCTCTCTGACACTCTCTCCTCTCTGACACACTCTTCTCTCTCTGACACACTCCATCTCTCTGACACACTCCCTCTCTCTGACACACTCCCTCTCTCTGACACACTCCATCTCTGACACACTCCATCTCTCTGACACTCACCTCTCTCTGACACACTCCCTCTCTCTGACACACTCCCTCTCACTGACACACTCCCTCTCTCTGACACACTCCCTCTCACTGACACACTCCCTCTCTCTGACACTCCCTCTCTCTGACACACTCCATCTCTCTGACACACTCCCTCTCTCTGACACACACCCTCTCTCTCTCTGACACCCCATCTCTCTCTCTGACACACTCCCTCTCTCTGACACACTCACTCTCTCTCTGACACACTCCATCTCTCTGACACACTCCCTCTCACTGACACACTCCGTCTCTCTCTCTGACACACTCCCTCTCACTGACATACTCCCTCTCTGACACACTCCCTCTGACACACTCCTTCTCTGACACACTCCCTCTCTGACACACTCCCCTCTCTCTGACACACTCCATCTCTCTGACACACTCCATCTCTCTGACACACTCCCTCTCTCTCTCTGACACACTCCCCTCTCTCTCTGACACACTCCCCTCTCTCTCTGACACACTCCCCTCTCTCTCTGACACACTCCCCTCTCTGACACACTCCCTCTCTCTGACACACTCCATCTCTCTGACACACTCCATCTCTCTGACACACTCCCCTCTCTCTCTGACACACTCCCTCTCACTGACACACTCCGTCTCTCTCTCTGACACACTCCCTCTCACTGACACACTCCCTCTCTGACACACTCCCTCTGACACACTCCCTCTCTGACACACTCCCTCTCTGACACACTCCCCTCTCTCTGACACACTCCATCTCTCTGACACACTCCCTCTCTCTGACACACTCCCTCTCACTGACACCCTCCCTCTCTCTGACACACTCCATCTCTCTGACACACTCCATCTCTCTGACACACTCCCCTCTCTCTCTGACACACTCCCTCTCACTGACACACTCCGTCTCTCTCTCTGACACACTCCCTCTCACTGACACACTCCCTCTCTGACACACTCCCTCTGACACACTCCCTCTCTGACACACTCCCTCTCTGACACACTCCCCTCTCTCTGACACACTCCATCTCTCTGACACACTCCCTCTCTCTGACACACTCCCTCTCACTGACACCCTCCCTCTCTCTGACACACTCCCTCTCTCTGACACACTCCATCTCTCTGACACACTCCCTCTCTCTGACACACTCCATCTCTGACACACTCCATCTCTCTGACACACTCCCCTCTCTCTGACACACTCCCTCTCACTGACACTCCCTCTCACTGACACACTCCCTCTCACTGACACCCTCCCTCTCTCTGACACACTCCATCTCTCTGACACACTCCATCTCTCTGACACACTCCCCTCTCTCTCTGACACACTCCCTCTCACTGACACACTCCGTCTCTCTCTCTGACACACTCCCTCTCACTGACACACTCCCTCTCTGACACACTCCCTCTGACACACTCCCTCTCTGACACACTCCCTCTCTGACACACTCCCTCTCTCTCTGACACACTCCCTCTCTCTCTGACACACTCCCCTCTCTCTGACACACACCCTCTCTCTCTCTGACACTCCCTCTCTCTCTCTGACACACTCCCTCTCTCTGACACACTCCCTCTCTCTGACACACTCCCTCTCTCTGACACACTCCATCTCTGACACACTCCATCTCTCTGACACACTCCCCTCTCTCTGACACACTCCCTCTCACTGACACTCCCTCTCACTGACACACTCCCTCTCACTGACACACTCCCTCTCTGACACACTCCCTCTCTCTGACACACTCCCTCTCTCTGACACACTCCCTCTCTCTGACACACTCTCTCTCTCTGACACACACCCTCTCTCTGACACTCCATCTCTCTCTCTGACACACTCCCTCTCTCTGACACACTCCCTCTCTCTGACACACTCCCTCTCTCTGTCACACTCCATCTCTCTGACACACTCCCTCTCACTGACACACTCTGTCTCTCTCTCTGACACACTCCCTGTCACTGACACGCTCCCTCTCTGACACACTCCCTCTGACACACTCCCTCTCTGACACACTCCCCTCTCTCTGACACACCATCTCTCTGACTCACTCCATCTCTCTGACACACTCCATCTCTCTGACACACTCCCTCTCTCTCTGACACACTTCCCTCTGTCTCTGACACACTCCCCTCTCTGGCACACTCCCCTCTCTCTCTGACACACTCCCTCTCTCTGACACTCTCTCCTCTCTGACACACTCTTCTCTCTCTGACACACTCCATCTCTCTGACACACTCCCTCTCTCTGACACACTCC